>NW_026736459.1:0-69681 GCF_949786415.1 Peromyscus eremicus
AGAGTTGTTTTCTGGTAAGGAAAGTCACTATTGCGCTCCCATTGCCATACACAGTGCAAATAGCACTCCCTTCTGTTCCCAGCAAGTACAGTGTATCGGACTGAAGAGGAGCTACTGTTCTTGTCAGTTTCCTAAGCAGAGTTGAACTAGATATGGCACATGTGTAGGAAGCACAGTTCTTTTGTTCTGAGCAAGCTCACTGTTCTTGCCCTATAGGAAACACAGTAGAGTAGAAGAGTGCTCTTTTCTCTAAAGCACAGTGTGTTTCTTGTAAGGTGAGCTAGCTTTTGTTTCCCAGTCCTAAATGGAGTTGAATCACATGCAGTTTCTGGTCCTACGAGCAAGAGTTGTTTTCTGGTAAGAAGAGACACTATTGCACTGCCATTGCCATACACAGGACAAATAGTACTGGCGTCTGTTCCCAGCAAGTACAGTGTATTGGACTGAAGAGGATCTACTGTTCTTGTCAGGTTCCTAAGCAGACTTGAACTAGATATGCCCGTGTGTGTAGGAAGCACAGTTTTTTTGTTCTGAGCAAGCTCACTGTTCAGAACACATAGGAAACACAGTAGAGTAGAAGAGTGCTCTTTTCTCAAAAGCAGAGTGTGTTTTTGTAAGGCGTGCTAGCGTTTGTTTCCTAGTCCTAAATGGAGTTGAATCACATGCAGTTTCTGGTCCTATGAACAAGAGTTGTTTTCTGGTAATTAAAGTCACTATTGCGCTCCCATTGCACTTTACAAGGCAAATAGCACTCGCGTCTTTTCCCAGCAAGTACAGTGTATTGGACTGAATAGGAGCTACTGTTCTTGTCAGTTTACTAAGCAGAATTGAACTAGATATGGTCCGTGCGTGTAGGAAGCACAGTTCTTTTGTTCTGAGCAAGCTCACTATTTGGACCCCATAGGAAACACAGTAGAGTAGAAGAGTGCTCTTTTCTCAAAAGCAGAGTGTGTTTCATGTAAGGTGAGCTAGCATTTCTTTCCCAGTCCTAAATGGAGTTGAGTCACATGCAGTTTTTTGTCCTACGAGCAAGAGTTGATTTCTGGTAAGACAAGTCACTATTGTGCTCCAATTGCCATACACAGTACAAATTGCACTCGCGTATGTTCCCAGCAAGTACAGTGTATCGGACTGAAGAGGAGCTACTGTTCTTGTCAGTTTCCTAAGCAGAGTTGAACTAGTTATGGCCCGTGTGTAGGAAGCACAGTTCTTTTGTTCTAGCAAGCTCACTGTTCTGGCCCTATAGGAAACACAGTAGAGTAGAAGAGTGCTCTTTTCTCAAAAGCAGAGTGTGTTTCTTGTAAAACAAGCTAGAGTTTGTTTCCCAGTCCTAAATGGAGTGGAATCACATGCAGTTTCTGGTCCTACGAGCATGAGTTGTTTTCTGATAAGAAGAGTCACTATTGTGCTGCCATTGCCATACACAGGACAAATAGCATTGGCGTCTGTTCCCAACAAGTACAGTGTATTGGACTGATGAGGATCTACTCTTTTTGTCAGGTTCCTAAGCAGAATTGAACTAGATATGGCCGTGTGTAGGAAGCACAGTTCTTTTGTTCTTAGCAAGCTCACTGTTCGGACCCCATAAGAAACACAGTAGAGTAGAAGAGTGCTCTTTTCTCAAAAGCATAGTGTGTTTTTTGTAAGGCGAGCTAGCGTTTGTTTCCCAGTCCTAAATGGAGTTGAGTCACATGCAGTTTTTTGTCCTACGTGCAAGAGTTGTTTTCTGGTAAGACGAGTCACTATTGTGCTCCAAATGCCATACACAGTGCAAATAGCACTCGCGTCTGTTCCCTGCAAGTACAGTGTATTGGACTGAAGAGGAGCTACTGTTCTTCTCAGTTTCCTAACCAGAGTTGAACTAGATATGGACCGTGTGTAGGAAGCACAGTTCTTTTGTTCTGAGCAAGCTCACTCTTCTGGCCCTTTAGGAAACACAGTAGAGTAGAAGTGTGCTCTTTTCTCTAAAGCAGAGTGTGTTTCTTGTAAGGTGAGCTAGCTTTTGTTTGCCAGTCCTAAATGGAGTTGAATCACATGCAGTTTCTCGTCCTACAAGCAAGAGTTGTTTTCTGGTAAGAAGAGTCACTATTGCGCTGCCATTGCCATACACAGGACAAATAGCACTGGCGTCTCTTTCCAACAAGTACATTGTATTGGACTGAAGAGGATCTACTGTTCTTGTCAGGTTCCTAAGCAGAGTTGAACTAGATATGGCCGTGTGTGTAGGAAGCACAGTTTTTTTGTTCTGAGCAAGCTCACGTTTCGGAACACCTAGGAAACACAGTAGAGTAGAAGAGTGCTCTTTTCTCAAAAGCAGAGTGTGCTTCTTGTAAAGCGAGCTAGAGTTTGTTTCCCAGTCCTAAATGTAGTGGAATCACATGCAGTTTCTGGTCCTACGAGCATGAGTTGTTTTCTGGTAAGAAGAGTCACTATTGCGCTGCCTTTGCCATACACAGGACAAATAGCACTGGCGTCTGTTCCCAGCAAGTATAGTGTATTGGACTGAAGAGGATCTACTGTTCTTGTCAGGTTCCTAAGCAGACTTGAACTAGATATGGCCGTGTGTGTAGGAAGCACAGTTCTTTTGTTCTGAGCAAGCTACTGTTCGGACACCATAGGAAACACAGTAGAGTAGAAGAGTGCTCTTTTCTCAAAAGCAGAGTGTGTTTCTTGTAAGGCGAGCTCACGTTTGTTTCCCGTCCTAAGTGGAGTTGAATCACATGCAGTTTCTGGTCTTACGAATAAGAGTTGTTTTCTGGTAAGGAAAGTCACTATTGCGCTCCCATTGACATACACAGTGCAAATAGCACTCGTGTCTGTTCCCAGCAAGTACAGTGTATCGGACTGAAGAGGAGCTACTGTTCTTGTCAGTTTCCTAAGCAGAGTTGAACTAGATATGGCCCGTGTGTAGGAAGCACAGTTCTTTTGTTCTGAGCAAGCTCACTGTTCTGGCCCTATAGGAAACACAGTAGAGTAGAAGAGTGCTCTTTTCTCAAAAGCAGAGTGTGTTTCTTGTAAGGCGAGCTAGCGTTTGTTTCCCAGTCCTAAATGGAGTTGAGTCACATGCAGTTTTTTGTCCTACGAGCAAGAGTTGTTTTCTGGTAAGACGAGTCACTATTGTGCTCCAATTGCCATACAGTGCAAATAGCACTTGCGTCTGTTCCCCGCAAGTACAGTGTATTGGACGGAAGAGGAGCTACTGTTCTTGTCAGTTTCCTAAGCAGAGTTGAACTAGATATGGCCCGTGTGTGTAGGAAGCACAGTTCTTTTGTTCTGAGCAAGCTCACTGTTCGGACCCCATAGGAAACACAGTAGAGTAGAAGAGTGCTCTTTTCTCAAAAGCAGAGTGTGTTTCCTGTAAGGCGAGCTAGCATTTGTTTCCCCGTCCTAAATGGAGTTGAATCACATGAAGTTTCTGGTCTTATGAGCAAGAGTTGTTTTCTGGTAAGGAAAGTCACTATTGCGCTCCCATTGCCATACACAGTGCAAATAGCACTCCCTTCTGTTCCCAGCAAGTACAGTGTATCGGACTGAAGAGGAGCTACTGTTCTTGTCAGTTTCCTAAGCAGAGTTGAACTAGATATGGCACATGTGTAGGAAGCACAGTTCTTTTGTTCTGAGCAAGCTCACTGTTCTTGCCCTATAGGAAACACAGTAGAGTAGAAGAGTGCTCTTTTCTCTAAAGCACAGTGTGTTTCTTGTAAGGTGAGCTAGCTTTTGTTTCCCAGTCCTAAATGGAGTTGAATCACATGCAGTTTCTGGTCCTATGAGCAAGAGTTGTTTTCTGGTAAGAAGAGACACTATTGCACTGCCATTGCCATACACAGGACAAATAGTACTGGCGTCTGTTCCCAGCAAGTACAGTGTATTGGACTGAAGAGGATCTACTGTTCTTGTCAGGTTCCTAAGCAGACTTGAACTAGATATGCCCGTGTGTGTAGGAAGCACAGTTTTTTTGTTCTGAGCAAGCTCACTGTTCAGAACACATAGGAAACACAGTAGAGTAGAAGAGTGCTCTTTTCTCAAAAGCAGAGTGTGTTTTTGTAAGGCGTGCTAGCGTTTGTTTCCTAGTCCTAAATGGAGTTGAATCACATGCAGTTTCTGGTCCTATGAACAAGAGTTGTTTTCTGGTAATTAAAGTCACTATTGCGCTCCCATTGCACTTTACAAGGCAAATAGCACTCGCGTCTTTTCCCAGCAAGTACAGTGTATTGGACTGAATAGGAGCTACTGTTCTTGTCAGTTTACTAAGCAGAATTGAACTAGATATGGTCCGTGCGTGTAGGAAGCACAGTTCTTTTGTTCTGAGCAAGCTCACTATTTGGACCCCATAGGAAACACAGTAGAGTAGAAGAGTGCTCTTTTCTCAAAAGCAGAGTGTGTTTCATGTAAGGTGAGCTAGCATTTCTTTCCCAGTCCTAAATGGAGTTGAGTCACATGCAGTTTTTTGTCCTACGAGCAAGAGTTGATTTCTGGTAAGACAAGTCACTATTGTGCTCCAATTGCCATACACAGTACAAATTGCACTCGCGTATGTTCCCAGCAAGTACAGTGTATCGGACTGAAGAGGAGCTACTGTTCTTGTCAGTTTCCTAAGCAGAGTTGAACTAGTTATGGCCCGTGTGTAGGAAGCACAGTTCTTTTGTTCTAGCAAGCTCACTGTTCTGGCCCTATAGGAAACACAGTAGAGTAGAAGAGTGCTCTTTTCTCAAAAGCAGAGTGTGTTTCTTGTAAAACAAGCTAGAGTTTGTTTCCCAGTCCTAAATGGAGTGGAATCACATGCAGTTTCTGGTCCTACGAGCATGAGTTGTTTTCTGATAAGAAGAGTCACTATTGTGCTGCCATTGCCATACACAGGACAAATAGCATTGGCGTCTGTTCCCAACAAGTACAGTGTATTGGACTGATGAGGATCTACTCTTTTTGTCAGGTTCCTAAGCAGAATTGAACTAGATATGGCCGTGTGTAGGAAGCACAGTTCTTTTGTTCTTAGCAAGCTCACTGTTCGGACCCCATAAGAAACACAGTAGAGTAGAAGAGTGCTCTTTTCTCAAAAGCATAGTGTGTTTTTTGTAAGGCGAGCTAGCGTTTGTTTCCCAGTCCTAAATGGAGTTGAGTCACATGCAGTTTTTTGTCCTACGTGCAAGAGTTGTTTTCTGGTAAGACGAGTCACTATTGTGCTCCAAATGCCATACACAGTGCAAATAGCACTCGCGTCTGTTCCCTGCAAGTACAGTGTATTGGACTGAAGAGGAGCTACTGTTCTTCTCAGTTTCCTAACCAGAGTTGAACTAGATATGGACCGTGTGTAGGAAGCACAGTTCTTTTGTTCTGAGCAAGCTCACTCTTCTGGCCCTTTAGGAAACACAGTAGAGTAGAAGTGTGCTCTTTTCTCTAAAGCAGAGTGTGTTTCTTGTAAGGTGAGCTAGCTTTTGTTTGCCAGTCCTAAATGGAGTTGAATCACATGCAGTTTCTCGTCCTACAAGCAAGAGTTGTTTTCTGGTAAGAAGAGTCACTATTGCGCTGCCATTGCCATACACAGGACAAATAGCACTGGCGTCTCTTTCCAACAAGTACATTGTATTGGACTGAAGAGGATCTACTGTTCTTGTCAGGTTCCTAAGCAGAGTTGAACTAGATATGGCCGTGTGTGTAGGAAGCACAGTTTTTTTGTTCTGAGCAAGCTCACGTTTCGGAACACCTAGGAAACACAGTAGAGTAGAAGAGTGCTCTTTTCTCAAAAGCAGAGTGTGCTTCTTGTAAAGCGAGCTAGAGTTTGTTTCCCAGTCCTAAATGTAGTGGAATCACATGCAGTTTCTGGTCCTACGAGCATGAGTTGTTTTCTGGTAAGAAGAGTCACTATTGCGCTGCCTTTGCCATACACAGGACAAATAGCACTGGCGTCTGTTCCCAGCAAGTATAGTGTATTGGACTGAAGAGGATCTACTGTTCTTGTCAGGTTCCTAAGCAGACTTGAACTAGATATGGCCGTGTGTGTAGGAAGCACAGTTCTTTTGTTCTGAGCAAGCTACTGTTCGGACACCATAGGAAACACAGTAGAGTAGAAGAGTGCTCTTTTCTCAAAAGCAGAGTGTGTTTCTTGTAAGGCGAGCTCACGTTTGTTTCCCGTCCTAAGTGGAGTTGAATCACATGCAGTTTCTGGTCTTACGAATAAGAGTTGTTTTCTGGTAAGGAAAGTCACTATTGCGCTCCCATTGACATACACAGTGCAAATAGCACTCGTGTCTGTTCCCAGCAAGTACAGTGTATCGGACTGAAGAGGAGCTACTGTTCTTGTCAGTTTCCTAAGCAGAGTTGAACTAGATATGGCCCGTGTGTAGGAAGCACAGTTCTTTTGTTCTGAGCAAGCTCACTGTTCTGGCCCTATAGGAAACACAGTAGAGTAGAAGAGTGCTCTTTTCTCAAAAGCAGAGTGTGTTTCTTGTAAGGCGAGCTAGCGTTTGTTTCCCAGTCCTAAATGGAGTTGAGTCACATGCAGTTTTTTGTCCTACGAGCAAGAGTTGTTTTCTGGTAAGACGAGTCACTATTGTGCTCCAATTGCCATACAGTGCAAATAGCACTTGCGTCTGTTCCCCGCAAGTACAGTGTATTGGACGGAAGAGGAGCTACTGTTCTTGTCAGTTTCCTAAGCAGAGTTGAACTAGATATGGCCCGTGTGTGTAGGAAGCACAGTTCTTTTGTTCTGAGCAAGCTCACTGTTCGGACCCCATAGGAAACACAGTAGAGTAGAAGAGTGCTCTTTTCTCAAAAGCAGAGTGTGTTTCCTGTAAGGCGAGCTAGCATTTGTTTCCCCGTCCTAAATGGAGTTGAATCACATGAAGTTTCTGGTCTTATGAGCAAGAGTTGTTTTCTGGTAAGGAAAGTCACTATTGCGCTCCCATTGCCATACACAGTGCAAATAGCACTCCCTTCTGTTCCCAGCAAGTACAGTGTATCGGACTGAAGAGGAGCTACTGTTCTTGTCAGTTTCCTAAGCAGAGTTGAACTAGATATGGCACATGTGTAGGAAGCACAGTTCTTTTGTTCTGAGCAAGCTCACTGTTCTTGCCCTATAGGAAACACAGTAGAGTAGAAGAGTGCTCTTTTCTCTAAAGCACAGTGTGTTTCTTGTAAGGTGAGCTAGCTTTTGTTTCCCAGTCCTAAATGGAGTTGAATCACATGCAGTTTCTGGTCCTATGAGCAAGAGTTGTTTTCTGGTAAGAAGAGACACTATTGCACTGCCATTGCCATACACAGGACAAATAGTACTGGCGTCTGTTCCCAGCAAGTACAGTGTATTGGACTGAAGAGGATCTACTGTTCTTGTCAGGTTCCTAAGCAGACTTGAACTAGATATGCCCGTGTGTGTAGGAAGCACAGTTTTTTTGTTCTGAGCAAGCTCACTGTTCAGAACACATAGGAAACACAGTAGAGTAGAAGAGTGCTCTTTTCTCAAAAGCAGAGTGTGTTTTTGTAAGGCGTGCTAGCGTTTGTTTCCTAGTCCTAAATGGAGTTGAATCACATGCAGTTTCTGGTCCTATGAACAAGAGTTGTTTTCTGGTAATTAAAGTCACTATTGCGCTCCCATTGCACTTTACAAGGCAAATAGCACTCGCGTCTTTTCCCAGCAAGTACAGTGTATTGGACTGAATAGGAGCTACTGTTCTTGTCAGTTTACTAAGCAGAATTGAACTAGATATGGTCCGTGCGTGTAGGAAGCACAGTTCTTTTGTTCTGAGCAAGCTCACTATTTGGACCCCATAGGAAACACAGTAGAGTAGAAGAGTGCTCTTTTCTCAAAAGCAGAGTGTGTTTCATGTAAGGTGAGCTAGCATTTCTTTCCCAGTCCTAAATGGAGTTGAGTCACATGCAGTTTTTTGTCCTACGAGCAAGAGTTGATTTCTGGTAAGACAAGTCACTATTGTGCTCCAATTGCCATACACAGTACAAATTGCACTCGCGTATGTTCCCAGCAAGTACAGTGTATCGGACTGAAGAGGAGCTACTGTTCTTGTCAGTTTCCTAAGCAGAGTTGAACTAGTTATGGCCCGTGTGTAGGAAGCACAGTTCTTTTGTTCTAGCAAGCTCACTGTTCTGGCCCTATAGGAAACACAGTAGAGTAGAAGAGTGCTCTTTTCTCAAAAGCAGAGTGTGTTTCTTGTAAAACAAGCTAGAGTTTGTTTCCCAGTCCTAAATGGAGTGGAATCACATGCAGTTTCTGGTCCTACGAGCATGAGTTGTTTTCTGATAAGAAGAGTCACTATTGTGCTGCCATTGCCATACACAGGACAAATAGCATTGGCGTCTGTTCCCAACAAGTACAGTGTATTGGACTGATGAGGATCTACTCTTTTTGTCAGGTTCCTAAGCAGAATTGAACTAGATATGGCCGTGTGTAGGAAGCACAGTTCTTTTGTTCTTAGCAAGCTCACTGTTCGGACCCCATAAGAAACACAGTAGAGTAGAAGAGTGCTCTTTTCTCAAAAGCATAGTGTGTTTTTTGTAAGGCGAGCTAGCGTTTGTTTCCCAGTCCTAAATGGAGTTGAGTCACATGCAGTTTTTTGTCCTACGTGCAAGAGTTGTTTTCTGGTAAGACGAGTCACTATTGTGCTCCAAATGCCATACACAGTGCAAATAGCACTCGCGTCTGTTCCCTGCAAGTACAGTGTATTGGACTGAAGAGGAGCTACTGTTCTTCTCAGTTTCCTAACCAGAGTTGAACTAGATATGGACCGTGTGTAGGAAGCACAGTTCTTTTGTTCTGAGCAAGCTCACTCTTCTGGCCCTTTAGGAAACACAGTAGAGTAGAAGTGTGCTCTTTTCTCTAAAGCAGAGTGTGTTTCTTGTAAGGTGAGCTAGCTTTTGTTTGCCAGTCCTAAATGGAGTTGAATCACATGCAGTTTCTCGTCCTACAAGCAAGAGTTGTTTTCTGGTAAGAAGAGTCACTATTGCGCTGCCATTGCCATACACAGGACAAATAGCACTGGCGTCTCTTTCCAACAAGTACATTGTATTGGACTGAAGAGGATCTACTGTTCTTGTCAGGTTCCTAAGCAGAGTTGAACTAGATATGGCCGTGTGTGTAGGAAGCACAGTTTTTTTGTTCTGAGCAAGCTCACGTTTCGGAACACCTAGGAAACACAGTAGAGTAGAAGAGTGCTCTTTTCTCAAAAGCAGAGTGTGCTTCTTGTAAAGCGAGCTAGAGTTTGTTTCCCAGTCCTAAATGTAGTGGAATCACATGCAGTTTCTGGTCCTACGAGCATGAGTTGTTTTCTGGTAAGAAGAGTCACTATTGCGCTGCCTTTGCCATACACAGGACAAATAGCACTGGCGTCTGTTCCCAGCAAGTATAGTGTATTGGACTGAAGAGGATCTACTGTTCTTGTCAGGTTCCTAAGCAGACTTGAACTAGATATGGCCGTGTGTGTAGGAAGCACAGTTCTTTTGTTCTGAGCAAGCTACTGTTCGGACACCATAGGAAACACAGTAGAGTAGAAGAGTGCTCTTTTCTCAAAAGCAGAGTGTGTTTCTTGTAAGGCGAGCTCACGTTTGTTTCCCGTCCTAAGTGGAGTTGAATCACATGCAGTTTCTGGTCTTACGAATAAGAGTTGTTTTCTGGTAAGGAAAGTCACTATTGCGCTCCCATTGACATACACAGTGCAAATAGCACTCGTGTCTGTTCCCAGCAAGTACAGTGTATCGGACTGAAGAGGAGCTACTGTTCTTGTCAGTTTCCTAAGCAGAGTTGAACTAGATATGGCCCGTGTGTAGGAAGCACAGTTCTTTTGTTCTGAGCAAGCTCACTGTTCTGGCCCTATAGGAAACACAGTAGAGTAGAAGAGTGCTCTTTTCTCAAAAGCAGAGTGTGTTTCTTGTAAGGCGAGCTAGAGTTTGTTTCCCAGTCCTAAATGGAGTTGAGTCACATGCAGTTTTTTGTCCTACGAGCAAGAGTTGTTTTCTGGTAAGACTAGTCACTATTGTGCCCCAATTGCCATACAGTGCAAATAGCACTTGCGTCTGTTCCCCGCAAGTACAGTGTATTGGACGGAAGAGAAGCTACTGTTCTTGTCAGTTTCCTAAGCAGAGTTGAACTAGATATGGCCCGTGTGTGTAGGAAGCACAGTTCTTTTGTTCTGAGCAAGCTCACTGTTCGGACCCCATAGGAAACACAGTAGAGTAGAAGAGTGCTCTTTTCTCAAAAGCAGAGTGTGTTTCATGTAAGGCGAGCTAGCATTTGTTTCCCCGTCCTAAATGGAGTTGAATCACATGAAGTTTCTAGTCTTATGAGCAAGAGTTGTTTTCTGGTAAGGAAAGTCACTATTGCGCTCCCATTGCCATACACAGTGCAAATAGCACTCCCTTCTGTTCCCAGCAAGTACAGTGTATCGGACTGAAGAGGAGCTACTGTTCTTGTCAGTTTCCTAAGCAGAGTTGAACTAGATATGGCACATGTGTAGGAAGCACAGTTCTTTTGTTCTGAGCAAGCTCACTGTTCTGGCCCTATAGGAAACACAGTAGAGTAGAAGAGTGCTCTTTTCTCTAAAGCAGAGTGTGTTTCTTGTAAGGTGAGCTAGCTTTTGTTTCCCAGTCCTAAATGGAGTTGAATCACATGCAGTTTCTGGTCCTACGAGCAAGAGTTGTTTTCTGGTAAGAAGAGTCACTATTGTGCTGCCATTGCCATACACAGGACAAACAGCACTGGCGTCTGATCCCAGCAATTACAGTGTATTGGACTGAAGAGGATCTACTGTTCTTGTCAGGTTCCGAGGCAGAATTGAACTAGATATGGCCGTGTGTGTAGGAAGCACAGTTCTTTTGTTCTGAGCAAGCTCACTGTTCTGGCCCTATAGGAAACACAGTAGAGTAGAAGAGTGCTCTTTTCTCAAAAGCAGAGTGTGTTTCATTTAAGGCGAGCTAGCGTTTGTTTCCCAGTCCTAAATGGAGTGGAATCACATGCAGTTTCTGGTCCTACGAGCAAGAGTTGTTTTCTGGTAAGAAGAGACACTATTGCACTGCCATTGCCATACACAGGACAAATAGTACTGGCGTCTGTTCCCAGCAAGTACAGTGTATTGGACTGAAGAGGATCTACTGTTCTTGTCAGGTTCCTAAGCAGACTTGAACTAGATATGCCCGTGTGTGTAGGAAGCACAGTTTTTTTGTTCTGAGCAAGCTCACTGTTCAGAACACATAGGAAACACAGTAGAGTAGAAGAGTGCTCTTTTCTCAAAAGCAGAGTGTGTTTTTGTAAGGCGTGCTAGCATTTGTTTCCTAGTCCTAAATGGAGTTGAATCACATGCAGTTTCTGGTCCTATGAACAAGAGTTGTTTTCTGGTAATTAAAGTCACTATTGCGCTCCCATTGCACTTTACAAGGCAAATAGCACTCGCGTCTTTTCCCAGCAAGTACAGTGTATTGGACTGAATAGGAGCTACTGTTCTTGTCAGTTTACTAAGCAGAATTGAACTAGATATGGTCCGTGCGTGTAGGAAGCACAGTTCTTTTGTTCTGAGCAAGCTCACTATTTGGACCCCATAGGAAACACAGTAGAGTAGAAGAGTGCTCTTTTCTCAAAAGCAGAGTGTGTTTCATGTAAGGCGAGCTAGCATTTCTTTCCCAGTCCTAAATGGAGTTGAGTCACATGCAGTTTTTTGTCCTATGAGCAAGAGTTGATTTCTGGTAAGACAAGTCACTATTGTGCTCCAATTGCCATACACAGTGCAAATTGCACTCGCGTCTGTTCCCAGCAAGTACAGTGTATCGGACTGAAGAGGAGCTACTGTTCTTGTCAGTTTCCTAAGCAGAGTTGAGCTAGTTATGGCCCGTGTGTAGGAAGCACAGTTCTTTTGTTCTAGCAAGCTCACTGTTCTGGCCCTATAGGAAACACAGTAGAGTAGAAGAGTGCTCTTTTCTCAAAAGCAGAGTGTGTTTCTTGTAAAGCAAGCTAGAGTTTGTTTCCCTGTCCTAAATGGAGTGGAATCATATGCAGTTTCTGGTCCTACGAGCATGAGTTGTTTTCTGATAAGAAGAGTCACTATTGTGCTGCCATTGCCATACACAGGACAAATAGCACTGGCGTCTGTTCCCAACAAGTACAGTGTATTGGACTGATGAGGATCTACTCTTTTTGTCAGGATCCTAAGCAGAATTGAACTAGATATGGCCGTGTGTGTAGGAAGCACAGTTCTTTTGTTCTGAGCAAGCTCACTGTTCGGACCCCATAGGAAACACAGTAGAGTAGAAGAGTGCCCTTTTCTCAAAAGCAGAGTGTGTTTTTTGTAAGGCGAGCTAGCGTTTGTTTCCCAGTCCTAAATGGAGTTGAGTCACATGCAGTTTTTTGTCCTACGTGCAAGAGTTGTTTTCTGGTAAGACGAGTCACTATTGTGCTCCAAATGCCATACACAGTGCAAATAGCACTCGCGTCTGTTCCCTGCAAGTACAGTGTATTGGACTGAAGAGGAGCTACTGTTCTTCTCAGTTTCCTAACCAGAGTTGAACTAGATATGGACCGTGTGTAGGAAGCACAGTTCTTTTGTTCTGAGCAAGCTCACTATTCTGGCCCTTTAGGAAACACAGTAGAGTAGAAGTGTGCTCTTTTCTCTAAAGCAGAGTGTGTTTCTTGTAAGGTGAGCTAGCTTTTGTTTGCCAGTCCTAAATGGAGTTGAATCACATGCAGTTTCTCGTCCTACAAGCAAGAGTTGTTTTCTGGTAAGAAGAGTCACTATTGCGCTGCCATTGCCATACACAGGACAAATAGCACTGGCGTCTCTTTCCAGCAAGTACATTGTATTGGACTGAAGAGGATCTACTGTTCTTGTCAGGTTCCTAAGCAGAGTTGAACTAGATATGGCCGTGTGTGTAGGAAGCACAGTTTTTTTTGTTCTGAGCAAGCTCACTTTTCGGAACACCTAGGAAACACAGTAGAGTAGAAGAGTGCTCTTTTCTCAAAAGCAGAGTGTGCTTCTTGTAAAGCGAGCTAGAGTTTGTTTCCCAGTCCTAAATGTAGTGGAATCACATGCAGTTTCTGGTCCTACAAGCATGAGTTGTTTTCTGGTAAGAAGAGTCACTATTGCGCTGCCTTTGCCATACACAGGACAAATAGCACTGGCGTCTGTTCCCAGCAATTATAGTGTATTGGACTGAAGAGGATCTACTGTTCTTGTCAGGTTCCTAAGCAGACTTGAACTAGATATGGCCGTGTGTGTAGGAAGCACAGTTCTTTTGTTCTGAGCAAGCTCACTGTTCGGACACCATAGGAAACACAGTAGAGTAGAAGAGTGCTCTTTTCTCAAAAGCAGAGTGTGTTTCTTGTAAGGCGAGCTCATGTTTGTTTCCCGTCCTAAGTGGAGTTGAATCACATGCAGTTTCTGGTCTTACGAACAAGAGTTGTTTTCTGGTAAGGAAAGTCACTATTGCGATCCATTGACATACACAGTGCAAATAGCACTTGTGTCTGTTCCCAGCAAGTACAGTGTATCGGACTGAAGAGGAGCTACTGTTCTTGTCAGTTTCCTAAGCAGAGTTGAACTAGATATGGCCCGTGTGTAGGAAGCACAGTTCTTTTGTTCTGAGCAAGCTCACTATTCTGGCCCTATAGGAAACACAGTAGAGTAGAAGAGTGCTCTTTTCTCTAAAGCAGAGTGTGTTTCTTGTAAGGTGAGCTAGCTTTTGTTTCCCAGTCCTAAATGGAGTTGAATCACATGCAGTTTCTGGTCCTACAAGCAAGAGTTGTTTTCTGGTAAGAAGAGTCACTATTGCGCTGCCATTGCCATACACAGGACAAATAGCACTGGCGTCTGTTCCCAGCAAGTACAGTGTATCGGACTGAAGAGGAGCTACTGTTCTTGTTTGTTTCCTAAGCAGAGTTGAACTAGATATGGCCCGTGTGTGTAGAAAGCACAGTTCTTTTGTTCTGAGAAAGCTCACTGTTCGGACACCATAGGAAACACAGTAGAGTAGAAGAGTGCTCTTTTCTCAAAAGCAGAGTGTGTTTCTTGTAAGGCGAGCTAGCATTTGTTTCCCAGTCCTAAATGGAGTTGAATCACATGCAGTTTCTGGTCCTACAAGCAAGAGTTGTTTTCTGGTAAGGAAAGCCACTATTGCGCTCCCATTGACATACACAGTGCAAATAGCACTCGCGTCTGTTCCCAGCAAGTACAGTGTATCAGACTGAAGAGGAGCTACTGTTCTTGTCAGTTTCCTAAGCAGAGTTGAACTAGATATGGACCGTGTGTAGGAAGCACAGTTCTTTTGTTCTGAGCAAGCTCACTGTTCTGGCCCTATAGGAAACACAATAGAGTAGAAGAGTGCTCTTTTCCCTATGGTAGAGTGTGTTTCTTGTAAGGCAAGCTAGCGTTTGTTTCCCAGTCCTAAATGGAGTTGAATCACATGCAGTTTCTAGTCCTACAAGCAAGAGTTGTTTTCTGGTAAGAAGAGTCACTATTGCGCTGCCATTGCCATACACAGGACAAATAGCACTGGCGTCTGTTCCCAGCAAGTATAGTGTATTGGACTGAAGAGGATCTAATGTTCTTGTCAGGTTCCTAAGCAGACTTGAACTAGATATGGCCGTGTGTGTAGGAAGCACAGTTTTTTTGTTCTGAGCAATCTCACTGTTCGGAACACATAGGAAACACAGTAGAGTAGAAGAGTGCTCTTTTCTCAAAAGCAGAGTGTGTTTCTTGGAAGTCGAGCTAGCGTTTGTTTCCCAGTCCTAAATGGAGTTGAATCACATGCAATTTTTTGTCCTACGAGCAAGAGTTGTTTTCTGGTAAGACAAGTCACTATTGTGCTCCAATGCCATACACAGTGCAAATAGCACTCGCGTCTGTTCCCCGCAAATACAGTGTATTGGAGTGAAGAGGATCTACTGTTCTTGTCAGGTTCTTAAGCAGAATTGAACTAGATATGGCCGTGTGTGTAGGAAGCACAGTTCTTTTGTTCTGAGCAAGCTCACTGTTCGGACCCCATAGGAAACACAGTAGAGTAGAAGAGTGCTCTTTTCTCAAAAGCAGAGTGTGTTTTTGTAAGGCGTGCGAGCGTTTGTTTCCTAGTCCTAAATGGAGTTGAATCACATGCAGTTTCTGGTCCTATGAACAAGAGTTGTTTTCTGGTAAGAAGAGTCACTATTGCGCTGCCATTGCCATACACAGGACAAATAGCATTGGTGTCTCTTCCCAGCAAGTACAGTGTATTGGACTGAAGAGGATCTACTCTTCTTGTCAGGTTCCTAAGCAGACTTGAACAAGATATGGCCGTGTGTGTAGGAAGCACAGTTTTTTTTTTCTGAGCAAGCTCACTTTTCAGAACACCTAGGAAACACAGTAGAGTAGAAGAGTGCTCTTTTCTCAAAAGCAGAGTGTGTTTCTTGTAAAGCGAGCTAGAGTTTGTTTCCCAGTCCTAAATGGAGTGGAATCACATGCAGTTTCTGGTCCTACGAGCAAGAGTTGTTTTCTGGTAAGAAGAGTCACTATTGCGCTGCCTTTGCCATACACAGGACAAATAGCACTGGCGTCTGTTCCCAGCAAGTATAGTGTATTGGACTGAAGAGGATCTACTGTTCTTGTCAGGTTCCTAAGCAAAATTGAACTAGATATGGCCATGTGTGTAGGAAGCACAGTTCTTTTGTTCCGAGCAAGCTCACTGTTCGGACCCCATAGGAAACACAGTAGAGTAGAAGAGTGCTCTTTTCTCAAAAGCAGAGTGTGTTTCTTGGAAGTCGAGCTAGCGTTTGTTTCCCAGTCCTAAATGGAGTTGAGTCACATGCAGTTTTTTGTCCTACGAGCAAGAGTTGTTTTCTGGTAAGATGAGTGACTATTGTGGTCCAATGCCATACACAGTGCAAATAGCACTCGTGTCTGTTCCCCGCAAGTACAGTGTATCGGACTGAAGAGGAGCTACTGTTCTTGTTTGTTTCCTAAGCAGAGTTGAACTAGATATGGCCCGTGTGTGTAGAAAGCACAGTTCTTTTGTTCTGAGCAAGCTCACTGTTCGGACGCCATAGGAAACACAGTAGAGTAGAAGAGTGCTCTTTTCTCAAAAGCATAGTGTGTTTCTTGTAAGGCGAGCTAGCCTTTGTTTCCCAGTCCTAAATGGAGTTGAATCCCATGCAGTTTCTGGTCCTACGAGCAAGAGTTGTTTTCTGGTAAAGAAAGTCACTACTGCGCTCCCATTGCCATACACAGTGCAAATAGCACTTGCGTCTGTTCCCAGCAAGTACAGTGTATCGGACTGAAGAGGAGCTACTGTTCTTGTCAGTTTCCTAAGGAGAGTTGAACTAGATATGGCCCGTGTGTAGGAAGCACAGTTCTTTTGTTCTGAGCAAGCTCACTGTTCTGGCCCTGTAGGAAACACAATAGAAGAGAAGAGTGCTCTGTTCCCTATATTAGAGTGTGTTTCTTGTAAGGCAAGCTAGCGTTTGTTTCCCAGTCCTAAATGGAGTTGAATCACATGCAGTTTCTAGTCCTACGAGCAAGAGTTGTTTTATGGTAAGAAGAGTCACTATTGCGCTGCCATTGCCATACACAGGACAAATAGCACTGGCGTCTGTTCACAGCAAGTACAGTGTATTGTACAGAAGAGGATCTACTGTTCTTGTCAGGTTCCTAAGCAGAATTGAACAAGATATGGCCATGTGTGTAGGAAGCACAGTTCTAATGTTCTGAGCAAGTTCACTCTTCTGGCTCTATAGGAAACACAGTAGAGTAGAAGAGTGCTCTTTTCTCAAAAGCAGAGTGTGTTTCTTGGAAGACGAGCTAGCGTTTCTTTCCTAGTCCTAAATGGAGTTGAATCACATGCAGTTTCTGGTCCTATGAGCAAGAGTTGTTTTCTGGTAAGACAAGTCACTATTGTGCTCCAATTGCCATACACAGTGCAAATAGCTCTCGTGTCTGTTCCCTGCAAGTACATTGTATTGGAAGGAAGAGGAGCTATTGTTCTTGTCAGTTTCCTAAGCAGAGTTGAACTAGATATGGCCCATGTGTGTAGGAAGCACAGTTCTTTTGTTCTGAGCAAGCTCACTGTTCGGACCCCATAGGAAACACAGTAGAGTAGAAGAGTGCTCTTTTCTCAAAAGCAGAGTGTGTTTCTTGTAAGGCGAGCTAGCGTTTGTTTACCAGTACTAAATGGAGTTGAGTGACATGCAGTTTTTTGTCCTATGAGCAAGAGTTGTTTTCTGGTAAGGAAAGTCACTATTGCGCTCCCCTTGCCATACATAGTGCAAATAGCTCTCACGTCTGTTCCCAGCAAGTACAGTGTATCGGACTGAAGAGGAGCTACTGTTCTTGTCAGTTTCCTAAGCAGAGTTGATCTAGATATGGCCCGTGTGTGTAGGAAGCACAGTTCTTATGTTCTGAGCAAACTCACTGTTTGGACCCCATAGGAAACACAGTAGAGTAGAAGAGTGCTCTTTTCTCTAAAGCAGAGTGTGTTTCTTGTAAGGCGAGCTAGCGTTTGTTTCCCAGTCCTAAATGGAGTGGAATCACATGCAGTTTCTGGTCCTACGAGCAAGAGTTGTTTTCTGGTAAGGAAAGTCACTATTGCGCTCCCATTGCCATACACAGTGCAAAGAGCCCTCCCGTCTCTTCCCAGCAATTACAGAGTATTGGACTGAAAAGGAGCTACTGTTCTTCTCAGTTTCCTAAGCAGAGTTGAACTGGATGTGGCCCGTGTGTGTAGGAAGTACAGTTCTTTTTTTCTGAGCAAGCTCACTGTTCTGGCCCTATATGAAACACAGTAGAGTGGAAGAGTGCTCTTTTCTCAAAAGCAGAGTGTGTTTCTTGTAAAGTGATCTAGAGTTTGTTTCCCAGTCCTAAATGGAGTGGAATCACATGAGTTTATGGTCCTACGAGCAAGAGTTGTTTGCTGGTAAGAAGAGTCACAATTGCACTGCCATTGCCATACACAGGACAAATAGCACTGGCGTCTGTTCCCAGCAAGTACAGTGTATTGGACTGAAGAGGATCTACTGTTCTTGTCAGGTTCCTAAGCAGACTTGAACTAGATATTGCCATGTGTGTAGGAAGCACAGTTTTTTTGTTCTGAGCAAGCTGACTTTTCGGACCACATAGGGAACACCGTAGAGTAGAAGAGTGCTCTTTTCTCAAAAGCAGAGTGTGTTTCTTGGAAGTTGAGCTAGCGTTTGTTTCCCAGTCCTAAATGGAGTTGAGTCACATGCAGTTTTTTGTCCTAGGAGCAAGAGTTGTTTTCTGGTAAGACAAGTCACTATTGTGCTCCAATGCCATACACAGTGCAAATAGCACTCGCGTCTGTTCCCCGCACGTACAGTGTATTGGAGTGAAGAGGAGCTACTGTTCTTGTTTGTTTCCTAAGCAGAGTGGAACTAGATATGGCCCGTGTGTGGAGAAAGCACAGTTCTTTGTTCTGAGCAAGCTCACTGTTTGGACCCCATAGGAAACACAGTAGAGTAGAAGAGTGCTCTTTTCTGAAAAGCAGAGTGTGTTTCTTATAAGGCGAGTTAGCGTTTGTTTCCCAGTCCTAAATGGAGTTGAGTCACATGCAGTTTCTTGTCCTAAGAGCAAGAGTTGTTTTCTGGTAAGGAAAGTCACTATTGCGCTGCCATTGCCATACACAGTACAAATAGCACTGGCGTCTGTTCCCAGCAAGTACAGTGTATTGGACTGAAGAGGATCTACTGTTCTTGTCAGGTTCCTAAGCAGAATTGAACTAGATATGGCCGTGTGTGTAGGAAGCACAGTTCTTATGTTCTGAGCAAGCTCACTGTTCGGACACCATAGGAAATACAGTAGAGTAGAAGAGTGCTCTTTTCTCAAAAGCAGAGTGTGTTTTTTGTAAGGCGAGCTAGCGTTTGTTTCCCAGTCCTAAATGGAGTTTAATCACATGCAGTTTATTGTTCTAAGAGCAAGAGTTGTTTTCTGGTAAAGAAAGTCATTATTGCGCTCCCCTTGCCATACATAGTGCAAATAGCTCTCGCGTCTGTTCCCAGCAAGTACAGTGCATCGGACTGAAGAGGAGCTACTGTTCTTGTCAGTTTCCTAAGCAGAGTTGAACTAGATATGGCCCGTGTGTGTAGGAAGCACCATTCTTATGTTCTGAGCAAGCTCACTGTTCTGGCCCTATAGGAAACACAGTAGAGTAGAAGAGTGCTCTTTTCTCAAAAGCAGAGTGTGTTTTTGTAAGGCGAGCTAGCGTTTGTTTCCTAGTCCAAAATGAAGTTGAATCACATGTAGTTTCTGGTCCTACGAACAAGAGTTTCTTTCTGATAAGGAAAGTCACTATTGTGCTCCCATTGCCCTACACAAGGCAAATAGCACTCGCGTTTTTTCCCAGCAAGTACACTGTATTGGACTGAATAGGAGCTACTGTTCTTGTCAGTTTCCTAAGCAGAGTTGAACTAGATATGGTCCGTGTGTATAGGAAGCACAGTTCTTTTGTTCTGAGCAAGCTCACTGTTTGGACCCCATAGGAAACACAGTAGAGTAGATGAGTGCTCTTTTCTCTAAAGCAGAGTGTGTTTCTTGTAAGGCGAGCTAGCGTTTGTTTCCCAGTTCTAAATGGAGTTGAGTCACATGCTTTTTTTTGTCCTACGAGCAAGAGTTGTTTTCTGGTAAGACGAGTCACTATTGTGCTCCAATTGCTATACACAGTGCAAATAGCCCTCCCGTCTGTTCCCTGAAAGTAAAGTGTATTGGACTGAAGAGGAGCTACTGTTCTTGTCAGTTTCCTAAGCAGAGTTGAACTAGATATGGCCTGTGTGTGTAGGAAGCACAGTTCTTTCGTTATGAGCAAGCTCACTGTTCGGTCCCCATAGGAAACACAGTAGAGTAGAAGAGTGCTCTTTTCTCAAAAGCAAAGTGTGTTTCATGTAAGGCGTGCTAGCATTTGTTTCCCAGTCCTAAATGGAGTTGAATCACATGCAGTTTCTGGTCCTACGAGCAAGAGTTGTTTTCTGGTAAGAAGAGTCACTATTGCACTGCCATTGCCATACACAGGACAAATAGCACTGGCGTCTGTTCCCAGCAAGTACAGTGTATTGGACTGAAGAGGAGCTACTGTTCTTGTTTGTTTCCTAAGCAGAGTTGAACTAGATATGGCCGTGTGTGTAGAAAGCACAGTTCCTTTTTTCTGAGCAAGCTCACTGTTCAGACCCCATAGGAAACACAGTAGAGTAGAAGAGTGCTCTTTTCTCAAAAGCAGAGTGTGTTTCTTGTAAAGCGAGCTAGAGTTTGTTTCCCAGTCTTAAATGGAGTTGAATCACATGCAGTTTCTGGTCCTATGAGCAAGAGTTGTTTTCTGGTAAGAAGAGTCACTATTGCGCTGCCATTGCCCTACACAGGACAAATAGCACTGGCGTCTGTTCCCAGCAAGTACAGTGTATTGGACTGAATAGGATCTACTGTTCTTGTCAGGTTCCTAAGCAGACTTGAACGAGATATGGCCGTGTGTGTAGGAAGCACAGTTCTTTTGTTCTGAGCAAGCTCACTGTTCTGGCCCTACAGGAAACACAGTAGAGTAGATGAGTGCTCTTTTCTATAAAGCAGAGTGTGTTTCTTGTAAGGCCAGCTCGCGTTTTTTCCCAGTCCTAAATGGAGTTGAGTCACAGACAGTTTTTGGTCCTACGAGCAAGAGTTGTTTTCTGGTAAGAAGAGTCACTATTGCGCTCTAAATGCCATACACAGTGCAAATAGCACTCGCGTCTGTTCCCAGCAAGTACAGTGTATTGGACTGAATAGGAGCTACTGTTTTTGTCAGTTTCCTAAGCAGAGTTGAACTAGATATGGTCCATGTGTTTAGGAAGCATAGTTCTTTTGTTCTGAACAAGCTCACTGTTTGGACCCCATAGGAAACACAGTGGAGTAGAAGAGTGCTCTTTTCTCAAAAGCAGAGTGTGTTTCTTGTAAGGCGAGCTAGCGTTTGTTTCCCAGTCCTAAATGGAGTGGAATCACATGCAGTTTCTGGTCCTACGAGCAAGAGTTGTTTTATGGTAAGAATACTCACTATTGCACTGCCATTGCCATATACAGAACAAATAGCACTGGCATCTGTTCCCAGCAAGTACAGTGTATTGGACTGAAGAGGATCTACTGCTCTGGTCAGGTTCCTAAGCAGAATTGAACTAGATATGGCCGTGTGTGTAGGAAGCACAGTTCTTTTGTTCTGAGCAAGCTCACTGTTCGGACCCCATAGGAAACACAGTAGAGTAGAAGAGTGCTCTTTTCTCAAAAGCAGAGTGTGTTTCTTGTAAGGGGAGCTAGAGTTTGTTTCCCAGTCCTAAATGGAGTTGAATCACATGCAGTTTCTTGTCCTAAGAGCAAGAGTTGTTTTATGGTAAGAAGAGTCACTATTGGGCTGCCATTGCCATACACAGGACAAATAGCACTGGCGTCTGTTCCCAGCAAGTACAGTGTATTGGACTGAAGAGGATCTACTGTTCTTGTCAGGTTCCTAAGCAGACTTGAAATAGATATTGCCATGTGTGTAGGAAGCACAGTTTTTTTGTTCTGAGCAAGCTGACTTTTCGGAACACATAGGAAACACCGTAGAGTAGAAGAGTGCTCTTTTCTCAAAAGCAGAGTGTGTTTCTTGGAAGTTGAGCTAGCGTTTGTTTCCCAGTCCTAAATGGAGTTGAGTCACATGCAGTTTTTTGTCCTAGGAGCAAGAGTTGTTTTCTGGTAAGACAAGTCACTATTGTGCTCCAAAGCCATACACAGTGCAAATAGCACTCGCGTCTGTTCCCCGCACGTACAGTGTATTGGAGTGAAGAGGAGCTACTGTTCTTGTTTGTTTCCTAAGCAGAGTTGAACTAGATATGGCCCGTGTGGAGAAAGCACAGTTCTTTGTTCTGAGCAAGCTCACTGTTTGGACATCATAGGAAACACAGTAGAGTAGAAGAGTGCTCTTTTCTGAAAAGCAGAGTGTGTTTCTTATAAGGCGAGTTAGCGTTTGTTTCCCAGTCCTAAATGGAGTTGAGTCACATGCAGTTTCTTGTCCTAAGAGCAAGAGTTGTTTTCTGGTAAGGAAAGTCACTATTGCGCTGCCATTGCCATACACAGTACAAATAGCACTGGCGTCTGTTCCCAGCAAGTACAGTGTATTGGACTGAAGAGGATCTACTGTTCTTGTCAGGTTCCTAAGCAGAATTGAACTAGATATGGCCGTGTGTGTAGGAAGCACAGTTCTTATGTTCTGAGCAAGCTCACTGTTCGGACACCATAGGAAATACAGTAGAGTAGAAGAGTGCTCTTTTCTCAAAAGCAGAGTGTGTTTTTTGTAAGGCGAGCTAGCGTTTGTTTCCCAGTCCTAAATGGAGTTTAATCACATGCAGTTTATTGTTCTAAGAGCAAGAGTTGTTTTCTGGTAAAGAAAGACATTATTGCGCTCCCCTTGCCATACATAGTGCAAATAGCTCTCGCGTCTGTTCCCAGCAAGTACAGTGCATCGGACTGAAGAGGAGCTACTGTTCTTGTCAGTTTCCTAAGCAGAGTTGAACTAGATATGGCCCGTGTGTGTAGGAAGCACCATTCTTATGTTCTGAGCAAGCTCACTGCTCTGGCCCTATAGGAAACACAGTAGAGAAGAAGAGTGCTCTTTTCTCAAAAGCAGAGTGTGTTTTTGTAAGGCGAGCTAGCGTTTGGTTCCTAGTCCAAAATGGAGTTGAATCACATGTAGTTTCTGGTCCTACGAACAAGAGTTTCTTTCTGATAAGGAAAGTCACTATTGTGCTCCCATTGCCCTACACAAGGCAAATAGCACTCGCGTTTTTTCCCAGCAAGTACACTGTATTGGACTGAATAGGAGCTACTGTTCTTGTCAGTTTCCTAAGCAGAGTTGAACTAGATATGGTCCGTGTGTATAGGAAACACAGTTCTTTTGTTCTGAGCAAGCTCACTGTTTGGACCCCATAGGAAACACAGTAGAGAAGATGAGTGCTCTTTTCTCTAAAGCAGAGTGTGTTTCTTGTAAGGCGAGCTAGCGTTTGTTTCCCAGTTCTAAATGGAGTTGAGTCACATGCTTTTTTTTGTCCTACGAGCAAGAGTTGTTTTCTGGTAAGACGAGTCACTATTGTGCTCCAATTGCTATACACAGTGCAAATAGCCCTCCCGTCTGCTCCCTGAAAGTAAAGTGTATTGGACTGAAGAGGAGCTACTGTTCTTGTCAGTTTCCTAAGCAGAGTTGAACTAGATATGGCCTGTGTGTGTAGGAAGCACAGTTCTTTCGTTCTGAGCAAGCTCACTGTTCGGACCCCATAGGAAACACAGTAGAGTAGAAGAGTGCTCTTTTCTCAAAAGCAGAGTGTGTTTCATGTAAGGCGTGCTAGCATTTGTTTCCCAGTCCTAAATGGAGTTGAATCACATGCAGTTTCTGGTCCTACGAGCAAGAGTTGTTTTCTGGTAAGAAGAGTCACTATTGCGCTGCCATTGCCATACACAGGAAAAATAGCACTGGCGTCTGTTCCCAGCAAGTACAGTGTATTGGACTGAAGAGGAGCTACTGTTCTTGTTTGTTTCCTAAGCAGAGTTGAACTAGATATGGCCGTGTGTGTAGAAAGCACAGTTCCTTTTTTCTGAGCAAGCTCACTGTTCAGACCCCATAGGAAACACAGTAGAGTAGAAGAGTGCTCTTTTCTCAAAAGCAGAGTGTGTTTCTTGTAAAGCGAGCTAGAGTTTGTTTCCCAGTCCTAAATGGAGTTGAATCACATGCAGTTTCTGGTCCTACAAGCAAGAGTTGTTTTCTGGTAAGAAGAGTCACTATTGCGCTGCCATTGCCCTACACAGGACAAATAGCACTGGCGTCTGTTCCCTGCAAGTACAGTGTATTGGACTGAAGAGGATCTACTGTTCTTGTCAGGTTCCTAAGCAGACTTGAACGAGATATGGCCGTGTGTGTAGGAAGCACAGTTCTTTTGTTCTGAGCTAGCTCACTGTTCTGGCCCTAAAGGAAACACAGTAGAGTAGATGAGTGCTCTTTTCTATAAAGCAGAGTGTGTTTCTTGTAAGGCCAGCTCGCGTTTTTTCCCAGTCCTAAATGGAGTTGAGTCACAGACAGTTTTTGGTCCTACGAGCAAGAGTTGTTTTCTGGTAAGAAGAGTCACTATTGCGCTCTAAATGCCATACACAGTGCAAATAGCTCTCACGTCTGTTCCCAGCAAGTACAGTGTATTGGACTGAATAGGAGCTACTGTTTTTGTCAGTTTCCTAAGCAGAGTTGAACTAGATATGGTCCATGTGTGTAGGAAGCATAGTTCTTTTGTTCTGAACAAGCTCACTGTTTGGACCCCATAGGAAACACAGTGGAGTAGAAGAGTGCTCTTTTCTCAAAAGCAGAGTGTGTTTCTTGTAAGGCGAGCTAGCGTTTGTTTCCCAGTCCTAAATGGAGTGGAATCACATGCAGTTTCTGGTCCTACGAGCAAGAGTTGTTTTATGGTAAGAATACTCACTATTGCACTGCCATTGCCATATACAGAACAAATAGCACTGGCGTCTGTTCCCAGCAAGTACAGTGTATTGGACTGAAGAGGATCTACTGCTCTGGTCAGGTTCCTAAGCAGAATTGAACTAGATATGGCCGTGTGTGTAGGAAGCACAGTTCTTTTGTTCTGAGCAAGCTCACTGTTCGGACCCCTCAGGAAACACAGTAGAGTAGAAGAGTGCTCTTTTCTCAAAAGCAGAGTGTGTTTCTTGTAAGGCGAGCTAGAGTTTGTTTCCCAGTCCTAAATGGAGTTGAATCACATGCAGTTTCTTGTCCTAAGAGCAAGAGTTGTTTTATGGTAAGAAGAGTCACTATTGCGCTGCCATTGCCATACACAGTACAAATAGCACTGGCGTCTTTTCCCAGCAAGTACAGTGTATTGGACTGAAGAGGATCTACTGTTCTTGTCAGGTTCCTAAGCAGAATTGAACTAGATATGGCCGTGTGTGTAGGAAGCACAGTTCTTATGTTCTGAGCAAGCTCACTGTTCAGACACCATAGGAAATACAGTAGAGTAGAAGAGTGCTCTTTTCTCAAAAGCAGAGTGTGTTTCTTGTAAGGCGAGCTAGCATTTGTTTCCCAGTCCTAAATGGAGTTGAATCACATGCAGTTTCTGGTCCTAAGAGCAAGAGTTGTTTTCTGGTAAGGAAAGTCACTATTGCTCTCCCCTTGATACATAGTGCAAATAGCTCTCGCGTCTGTTCCCAGCAAGTACAGTGTATCGGACTGAAGAGGAGCTACTGTTCTTGTCAGTTTCCTAAGCAGAGTTGAACTAGATATGGCCCGTGTGTGTAGGAAGCACAGTTCTTATGTTCTGAGCAAGCTCACTGTTCTGGCCCTATAGGAAACACAGTAGAGTAGAAGAGTGTTCTTTTCTCAAAAGCAGAGTGTGTTTTTGTAAGGCGAGCTAGCGTTTGTTTCCTAGTCCTAAATGGAGTTGAATCACATGCAGTTTCTGGTCCTACGAACAAGAGTTTTTTTCTGGTAAGAAAAGTCACTATTGCACTCCCATTGCCCTACACAAGGCAAATAGCACTCGCGTCTTTTCCCAGCAAGTACAGTGTATTGGACTGAAGTGGAGCTACTGTTCTTGTCAGTTTCCTAAGCAGAGTTGAAATAGATATGGTCCGTGTGTGTAGGAAGCACAGTTCTTTTGTTCTGAGCAAGCTCACTGTTTGGAACCCCTAGGAAAAACAGTAGAGTAGAAGAGTGTTCTTTTCTCTAAAGCAGAGTGTGTTTCTTGTAAGGCGAGCTAGCGTTTGTTTCCCAGTTCTAAATGGAGTTGAGTCACATGCAGTTTTTTGTCCTACGAGCAAGAGTTGTTTTCTGGTAAGACGAGTCACTATTGTGCTCCAATTGCCATACACAGTGCAAATAGCACTCGCGTCTCTTCCCTGCAAGTAAAGTGTATTGGACTGAAGAGGAGCTACTGTTCTTGTCAGTTTCCTAAGCAGAGTTGAACTAGATATGGCCCGTGTGTGTAGGAAGCACAGTTCTTTCGTTCTGAGCAAGCTCACTGTTCGGACCCCATAGGAAACACAGTAGAGTAAAAGAGTGCTCTTTTCTCAAAAGCAGAGTGTGCTTCATGTAAGGCGAGCTAGCACTTGTTTCCCATTCCTAAATGGAGTTGAATCACATGCAGTTTCTAGTCCTATGAGCAAGAGTTGTTTTCTGGTAAGGAAAGTCACTATTGTGCTCCCATTGCCATACACAGTGCAATTAGCACTCGTGTCTGTATCGGACTGAAGAAGAGCTACTGTTCTTGTCAGTTTCCTAAGCAGAGTTGAACTAGTTATGGCCCGTGTGTAGGAAGCACAGTTCTTTTGTTTTGAGTAAGCTCACTGTTCTGGCCATATAGGAAACACAGTAGAGTAGAAGAGTGCTCTTTTCTCTAAAGCAGTGTGTGTTTCTTGTAAGGCGAGCTAGCGTTTGTTTCCCAGTCCTAAATGGAGTTGAATCACATGCAGTTTCTAGTCCTAAGAGCATGAGTTGTTTTATGGTAAGAAGAGTCACTATTGCGCTGCAATTGCCATACACAGGACAAATAGCACTGGCGTCTCTTCCCAGCAAGTACAGTGTATTGGACTGAAGAGGGTCTACTGTTCTTGTCAGGTTCCTAAGCAGAATTGAACTAGATATGGCCGTGTGTGTAGGAAGCACAGTTCTTTTGTTCTGAGCAAGCTCACTGTTCGGACACCATAGGAAACACAGTAGAGTAGAAGAGTGCTCTTTTCTCAAAAGCAGAGTGTGTTTCTTGTAAGGCGAGCTAGCGTTTGTTTCCCAGTCCTAAATGGAGTTGAATCACATGCAGTTTCTGGTCCTAAGAGCAAGAGTTGATTTCTGGTAAGGAAAGTCACTATTGCGCTCCCCTTGCTATACATAGTGCAAATAGCTCTCGCGTCTGTTCCCAGCAAGTACAGTGTATCGGACTGAAGAGGAGCTACTGTTCTTGTCAGTTTCCTAAGCAGAGTGGAACTAGTTATGGCCCGTGTGTAGGAAGCTAAGTTCTTATGTTCTGAGCAAGCTCACTGTACTGGCCCTATAGGAAACACAGTAGAGTAGAAGACTGCTCTTTTCTCAAAAGCATAGTGTGTTTTTGTAAGGCGAGCTAGCGTTTGTTTCCTAGTCCTAAATGGAGTTGAATCACATGCAGTTTCTGGTCCTACGAACAAGAATTGTTTTCTGGTAAGGAAAGTCACTATTGTGCTCCCATTGCCCTACACAAGACAAATAGCACTCGCGTCTTTTCCCAGCAAGTACAGTGTATTGGACTGAATAGGAGCTACTGTTCTTGTCAGTTTACTAAGCAGAGTTGAATTAGATATGGTCAGTGTGTGTAGGAAGCATAGTTCTTTTGTTCTGAACAAGCTCACTGTTTGGACCCCATAGGAAACACAGTAGAGTAGAAGAGTGCTCTTTTCTCTAAAGCAGAGTGTGTTTCTTGTAAGGCGAGCTAGCGTTTGTTTCCCAGTCCTAAATGGAGTGGAATAACATGCAGTTTCTGGTCCTACGAGCAAGAGTTGTTTTCTGGTCAGGAAAGTCACTATTGCGCTCCCCTTGCCATACCTAGTGCCAATAGCTCTCACGTCTGTTCCCAGCAAGTACAGGGTATCGGACTGAAGAGGAGCTACTGTTCTTGTCAGTTTCCTAAGCAGAGTTGAACTAGATATGGCCCGTGTGTGTAGGAAGCACAGTTCTTTTGTTCTGAGCAAGCTCACTGTTTGGACCCCATAGGAAACACAGTAGAGTAGAAGAGTGCTCTTTTCTCAAAAGCAGAGTGTGTTTCTTGTAAGGCGAGCTAGCGTTTGTTTCCCAGTCCTAAATGGAGTGGAATCACATGCAGTTTCTGGTCCTACGAGCAAGAGTTGTTTTCTGGTAAGGAAAGTCACTATTGCGCTCCCATTGCCATACACAGTGCAAAGAGCCCTCCCGTCTCTTCCCAGCAATTACAGAGTATTGGACTGAAAAGGAGCTACTGTTCTTCTCAGTTTCCTAAACAGAGTTGAACTGGATGTGGCCCGTGTGTGTAGGAAGTACAGTTCTTTTTTTCTGAGCAAGCTCACTGTTCTGGCCCTATAGGAAACACAGTAGAGTGGAAGAGTGCTCTTTTCTCAAAAGCAGAGTGTGTTTCTTGTAAAGCGAGCTAGAGTTTGTTTCCCAGTCCTAAATGGAGTGGAATCACATGAGTTTCTGGTCCTAGGAGCAAGAGTTGTTTTCTGGTAAGAAGAGTCACAATTGCACTGCCATTGCCATACACAGGACAAATAGCACTGGCGTCTGTTCCCAGCAAGTACAGTGTATTGGACTGAAGAGGATCTACTGTTCTTGTCAGGTTCCTAAGCAGACTTGAACTAGATATTGCCATGTGTGTAGGAAGCACAGTTTTTTTGTTCTGAGCAAGCTGACTTTTCAGAACACATAGGAAACACCGTAGAGTAGAAGAGTGCTCTTTTCTCAAAAGCAGAGTGTGTTTCTTGGAGGTTGAGCTAGCGTTTGTTTCCCAGTCCTAAATGGAGTTGAGTCACATGCAGTTTTTTGTCCTAGGAGCAAGAGTTGTTTTCTGGTAAGACAAGTCACTATTGTGCTCCAATGCCATACACAGTGCAAATAGCACTCGCGTCTGTTCCCCGCAAGTACAGTGTATTGGAGTGAAGAGGAGCTACTGTTCTTGTTTGTTTCCTAAGCAGAGTTGAACTAGATATGGCCCGTGTGTGGAGAAAGCAGAGTTCTTTGTTCTGAGCAAGCTCACTGTGTGGACCCCATAGGAAACACAGTAGAGTAGAAGAGTGCTCTTTTCTGAAAAGCAGAGTGTGTTTCTTATAAGGCGAGCTAGCGTTTGTTTCCCATTCCTAAATGGAGTTGAGTCACATGCAGTTTCTTGTCCTAAGAGCAAGAGTTGTTTTATGGTAAGAAGAGTCACTATTGCGCTGCCATTGCCATACACAGTACAAATAGCACTGGCGTCTGTTCCTAGCAAGTACAGTGTATTGGACTGAAGAGGATCTACTGTTCTTGTCAGGTTCCTAAGCAGAATTGAACTAGATATGGCCGTGTGTGTAGGAAGCACAGTTCTTATGTTCTGAGCAAGCTCACTGTTCGGACACCATAGGAAATATAGTAGAGTAGAAGAGTGCTCTTTTCTCAAAAGCAGAGTGTGTTTTTTGTAAGGCGAGCTAGCGTTTGTTTCCCAGTACTAAATGGAGTTTAATCACATGCAGTTTATTGTTCTAAGAGCAAGAGTTGTTTTCTGGTAAGGAAAGTCACTATTGCGCTCCCCTTGCCATACATAGTGCAAATAGCTCTCACGTCTGTTCCCAGCAAGTACAGTGCATCGGACTGAAGAGGAGCTACTGTTCTTGTCAGTTTCCTAAGCAGAGTTGAACTAGATATGGCCCGTGTGTGTAGGAAGCACCATTCTTATGTTCTGAGCAAGCTCACTGTTCTGGCCCTATAGGAAACACAGTAGAGTAGAAGAGTGCTCTTTTCTCAAAAGCAGAGTGTGTTTTTGTAAGGCGAGCTAGCGTTTGTTTCCTAGTCCAAAATGGAGTTGAATCACATGCAGTTTCTGGTCCTACGAACAAGAGTTTTTTTCTGATAAGGAAATTCATTATTGTGCTCCCATTGCCCTACACAAGGCAAATAGCACTCGCGTCTTTTCCCAGCAAGTACACTGTATTGGACTGAATAGGAGCTACTGTTCTTGTCAGTTTCCTTAGCAGAGTTGAACTAGATATGATTCGTGTGTATAGGAAGCACAGTTCTTTTGTTCTGAGCAAGCACACTGTTTGGACCCCATAGGAAACACAGTAGAGTAGAAGAGTGCTCTTTTCTCAAAAGCAGAGTGTGTTTCATGTAAGGCGAGCTAGCATTTTTTTCCAGTCCTAAATGGAGTTGAATCACATGCAGTTTCTGGTCCTACGAGCAAGAGTTGTTTTCTGGTAAGAAGAGTCACTATTGCGCTGCCATTACCCTACACAGGACAAATAGCACTGGCGTATGTTCCCTGCAAGTACAGTGTATTGGACTGAAGAGGAGCTACTGTTCTTGTTTGTTTCCTAAGCAGAGTTGAAGTAGATATGGCCCGTGTGTGTAGAAAGCACAGTTCTTTTGTTCTGAGCAAGCTCACTGTTCTGGCCCTGTAGGAAACACAGTAGAGTAGAAGAGTGCTCTTTTCTCAAAAGCAGAGTGTGTTTCTTGTAAGGCGAGCTAGCATTTGTTTCCCAGTCCTAAATGGTGTTGAATCACATGCAGTTTCTGGTCCTACGAGCAACAGTTGTTTTCTGGTAAGGAAAGTCACTATTGCGCTCCCATTGCAATACACAGTGCAAATAGCACTCGCGTCTGTTCCCAGCAAGTACAGTGTATCGGACTGAAGAGGATCTACTGCTCTGGTCAGGTTCCTAAGCAGAATTGAACTAGATATGACCGTGTGTGTAGGAAGCACAGTTCCTTTTTTCTGAGCAAGCTCACTGTTCAGACCCATAGGAAACAGAGTAGAGTAGAAGAGTGCTCTTTTCTCAAAAGCAGAGTGTGTTTCTTGTAAAGCGAGCTAGAGCTTGTTTCCTAGTCCTAAATGGAGTTGAATCACATGCAGTTTCTGGTCTTACGAGCAAGAGTTGTTTTCTGGTAAGAAGAGTCACTATTGCGCTGCCATTGCCCTACACAGGACAAATAGCACTGGCGTCTGTTCCCAGCAAGTACAGTGTATTGGACTGAACAGGATCTACTGTTCTTGTCAGATTCCTAAGCAGACTTGAATGAGATATGGCCGTGTGTGTAGGAAGCACAGTTCTTTTGTTCTGAGCAAGCTCACTGTTCTGGCCCTACAGGAAACACAGTAGAGTAGATGAGTGCTCTTTTCTCTAAAGCAGAGTGTGTTTCTTGTAAGGCCAGCTCGCGTTTGTTTCCCAGTCCTAAATGGAGTTGAGTCACATGCAGTTTTTGGTCCTACGAGCAAGAGTTGTTTTCTGGTAAGAAGAGTCACTATTGCGCTCTAAATGCCATACACAGTACAAATAGCACTCGCGTCTTTTCCCAGCAAGTACAGTGTATTGGACTGAATAGGAGCTACTGTTCATGTCAGTTTCCTAAGCAGAGTTGAACTAGATATAGTCCATGTGTGTAGGAAGCACAGTTCTTTTGTTCTGACCAAGCTCACTGTTTGGACCCCATAGGAAACACAGTAGAGTAGAAGAGTGCTCTTCTCTCAAAAGCAGAGTGTGTTTCTTGTAAGGCGAGCTAGCGTTTGTTTCCCAGTCCTAAATGGAGTTGAATCACATGCAGTTTCTTGTCCTAAGAGCAAGAGTTGTTTTATGGTAAGAAGAGTCACTATTGTGCTGCCATTGCCATACACAGTACAAATAGCACTGGCGTCTGTTCCCAGCAAGTACAGTGTATTGGACTGAAGAGGATCTACTGTTCTTGTCAGGTTCCTAAGCAGAATTGAACTAGATATGGCCGTGTGTGTAGGAAGCACATTTCTTATGTTCTGAGCAAGCTCACTGTTCTGGCCCTATAGGAAACACAGTAGAGTAGAAGAGTGCTCTTTTCTCAAAAGCAGAGTGTGTTTTTTAAGGCGAGCTAGCGTTTGTTTCCTAGTCCTAAATGGAGTTGAATCACATGCAGTGTCTGGTCCTACGAACAAGAGTTTTTTTCTGGTAAGAAAAGTCACTATTGCGCTCCCATTGCCCTACACAAGGCAAATAGCACCTGCGTCTTTTCCCAGCAAGTACAGTGTATTGGACTGAAGAGGATCTACTGTTCTTGTCAGGTTCCTAAGCAGAATTGAACTAGATATGGCCGTGTGTGTAGGAAGCACAGTTCTTTTGTTCTGAGCAAGCTCACTGTTCTGGCCCTACATGAAACACAGTAGAGTAGAAGAGTGCTCTTTTCTCAAAAGCAGAGTGTGTTTCTTGTAAGGCGAGCTAGCGTTTGTTTCCCAGTCCTAAATGGAGTTGAATCACATGCAGTTTCTGGTCTTAAGAGCAAGAGTTGATTTCTGGTAAGGAAAGTCACTATTGCGCTCCCCTTGCTATACATAGTTCAAATAGCTCTCGCGTCTGTTCCCAGCAAGTACTGTGTATTGGACTGAAGAGGAGCTACTGTTCTTGTCAGTTTCCTAAGCAGAGTGGAACTAGATATGGCCCGTGTGTAGGAAGCACAGTTCTTATGTTCTGAGCAAGCTCACTCTTCTGGCCCTACATGAAACACAGTAGAGTAGAAGAGTGCTCTTTTCTCAAAAGCAGAGTGTGTTTTTGTAAGGCGAGCTAGCGTTTGTTTCCTAGTCCTAAATGGAGTTGAATCACATGCAGTTTCTGGTCCTACGAACAAGAATTGTTTTCTGGTAAGGAAAGTCACTATTGCGCTCCCATTGCCCTACACAAGTCAAATAGCACTCGCGTCTTTTCCCAGCAAGTACAGTGTATTGGACTGAATAGGAGCTACTGTTCTTGTCAGTTTACTAAGCAGAGTTGAACTAGATATGGTCCGTGTGTGTAGGAAGCATAGTTCTTTTGTTCTGAACAAGCTCACTGTTTGGACCCCGTAGGAAACACAGTAGAGTAGAAGAGTGCTCTTTTCTCTAAAGCAGAGTGTGTTTCTTGTAAGGCGAGCTAGCGTTTGTTTCCCAGTCCTAAATGGAGTGGAATAACATGCAGTTTCTGTTCCTATGAGCAAGAGTTGTTTAGTGGTAAGGAAAGTCACTATTGCGCTCCCATTGCCATACACAGTGCAAATAGCCCTCCCGTCTGTTCCCAGCAAGTACAGTGTATTGGACTGAAGAGGAGCTACTGTTCTTCTCAGTTTCCTAAGCAGAGTTGAACTAGATATGGCCCGTGTGTTTAGGAAGTACAGTTCCTTTTTTCTGAGCAAGCTCACTGTTCTGGCCCTATAGGAAACACAGTAGAGTAGACGAGTGCTCTTTTCTCAAAAGCAGAGTGTGTTTCTTGTAAAGCGAGCTAGAGTTTGTTTCCCAGTCCTAAATGGAGTTGAATCACATGCAGTTTCTGGTCCTACGAGCAAGAGTTGTTTTCTGGTAAGAAGAGTCACTATTGCGCTGCCATTGCCCTAAACAGGACAAATAGCACTGGCGTCTGTTCCCAGCAAGTACAGTGTATTGGACTGAAGAGGATCTACTGTTCTTGTCAGGTTCCTAAGCAGACTTGAACGAGATATGGCCGTGTGTGTAGGAAGCAAAATTTTTTTGTTCTGAGCAAGCTCACTTTTCGGAACACATGGGAAACACAGTAGAGTAGAAGAGTGCTCTTTTCTCAAAAGGAGAGTGTGTTTCTTGGAAGTCGAGCTAGCGTTTGTTTCCCAGTCCTAAATGGAGTTGAGTCACATGCAGTTTTTTGTCCTACGAGTAAGAGTTGTTTTCTGGTAAGACAAGTCACTATTGTGCTCCAATTGCCATACACAGTGCAAATAGCACTCGCGTCTGTTCCCCGCAAGTACAGTGTATTCGACTGTAGAGGAGCTACTGTTCTTGTTTTCTTCCTAAGCAGAGTTGAACTAGATATGGCCCGTGTGTGTAGGAAGCACAGTTCTTTTGTTCTGAGCAAGCTCACTGTTTGGACCGCATAGGAAACACATTAGAGTAGAAGAGTGCACTTTTCTCAAAAGCAGAGTGTGTTTCATGTAAGGCGAGCTAGCATTTGTTTCCCAGTTCTAAATGGAGTTGAATCACATGCAGTTTCTCGTCCTACGAGCAAGAGTTGTTTTCTGGTAAGGAAAGTCACTATTGCGCTCCCATTGCCATACACAGTGCAAAGAGCACTCCCGTCTGTTCTCAGCAAGTACAGTGTATTGGACTGAATAGGAGCTACTGTTCTTGTCAGTTTCCTAAGCAGAGTTGAACTAGATATGGTCCATGTGTGTAGGAAGCACAGTTCTTTTGTTCTGACCAAGCTAACTGTTTGGACCGCATAGGAAACACAGTAGAGTAGAAGAGTGCTCTTTTCTCAAAAGCAGAGTGTGTTTCTTGTAAGGCGAGCTAGCGTTTGTTTCCCAGTCCTAAATGGAGTGGAAGCACATGCAGTTTGTGGTCCTATGAGCAAGAGTTGTTTTATGGTAAGAATAGTCACTATTGCACTGCCATTGCCATATACAGGACAAATAGCACTGGCACCTGTTCCCAGCAAGTACAGTGTATTGGACTGAAGAGGATCTACTGCTCTGGTCAGGTTCCTAAGCAGAATTGAACTAAATATGGCCGTGTGTGTAGGAAGCACAGTTCTTTTGTTCTGAGCAAGCTCACTGTTCGGACCCCATAGGAAACAGAGTAGAGTAGAAGAGTGCTCTCTTCTCAAAAGCAGAGTGTGTTTCTTGTAAGGCGAGCTAGCGTTTGTTTCCCAGTCCTAAATGCAGTTGAATCACATGCAGTTTCTGGTCCTAAGAGCAAGAGTTGTTTTATGGTAAGAAGAGTCACTATTGCGCTGCCATTGCCATACACAGTACAAATAGCACTGGCGTCTCTTCCCAGCAAGTACAGTGTATTGGAATGAAGAGGATCTACTGTTCTTGTCAGGTTCCTAAGCAGAATTGAACTAGATATGGCCGTGTGTGTAGGAAGCACAGTTCTTATGTTCTGAGCAAGCTCACTGTTCGGACACCATAGGAAATACAGTAGAGTAGAAGAGTGCTCTTTTCTCAAAAGCAGAGTGTGTTTCTTGTAAGGCGAGCTAGCGTTTGTTTCGCAGTCCTAAATGGAGTTGAGTCACAGACAGGTTTTGGTCCTACGAGCAAGAGTTGTTTTCTGGTAAGAGGAGTCACTATTGCGCTCTAAATGCCATACACAGTGCAAATAGCACTTGCGTCTGTTCCCAGCATGTACAGTGTATTGGACTGAATAGGAGCTACTGTTCTTGTCAGTTTCCTAAGCAGAGTTGAACTAGATATGGTCCATGTGTGTAGGAAGGACAGTTCTTTTGTTCTGACCAAGCTCACTGTTTGGACCCCATAGGAAACACAGTAGAGTAGAAGAGTGCTCTTTTCTCAGAAGCAGAGTGTGTTTCTTGTAAGGCGAGCTAGCGTTTGTTTCCCAGTCCTAAATGGAGTGGAATCACATGCAGTTTGTGGTCCTATGAGCAAGAGTTGTTTTATGGTAAGAATAGTCACTATTTCACTGCCATTGCCATATACAGGACAAATAGCACTGGCGTCTGTTCCCAGCAAGTACAGTGTATTGGACTGAAGAGGATCTACTGCTCTGGTCAGGTTCCTAAGCAGAATTGAACTAGATATGGCCGTGTGTGTAGGAAGCACAGTTCCTTTTTTCAGAGCAAGCTCACTGTTCGGACCCCATAGGAAACACAGTAGAGTAGAAGAGTGCTCTTTTCTCAAAAGCAGAGTGTGTTTCTTGTAAAGCGAGCTAGAGTTTGTTTCCCAGTCCTAAATGGAGTTGAATCACATGCAGTTTCTGGTACTACGAGCAAGAGTTGTTTTCTGGTAAGAAGAGTCACTATTGCGCTTCCATTGCCCTACACAGGACAAATAGCACTGGCGTCTGTTCCCAGCAAGTACAGTGTATTGGACTGAAGAGGAGCTACTGTTCTTGTCAGGTTCCTAAGCAGACTTGAACTAGATATGGCCGTGTGTGTAGGAAGCACAATTTTTTTTGTTCTGAGCAAGCTCACTGTTTGCACCCCATGGGAAACACAGTAGAGTAGAAGAGTGCTCTTTTCTCAAAAGCAGAGTGTGTTTCTTGGAAGTCGAGTAGCGTTTGTTTCCCCGTCCTAAATGGAGTTGAGTCACATGCAGTTTTTTGTCCCACGAGCAAGAGTTGTTTTCTGGTAAGACAAGTCACTATTGTGCTCCAATTGCCATACACAGTGCAAATAGCACTCGCGTTTGATCCCCGCAAGTACATTGTATTCGACTGAAGAGGAGCTACTGTTCTTGTCAGTTTCCTAAGCAGAATTGAACTAGATATGGACCATGTGTGTAGGAAGCACAGTTCTTTTGTTCTGAGCAAGCTCACTGTTTGGACCCCATAGGAAACACAGTAGAGTAGAAGAGTGCTCTTTTCTCAGAAGCAGAGTGTGTTTCTTGTAAGGCGAGCTAGCGTTTGTTTCCCAGTCCTAAATGGTGTGGAATCACATGCAGTTTGTGGTCCTACGAGCAAGAGTTGTTTTATGGTAAGAATTGTCACTATTGCGCTGCCATTGCCATATACAGGACAAATAGCACTGGCATCTGTTCCCAGCAATTACAGTGTATCGGACTGAAGAGGATCTACTGCTCTGGTCAGGTTCCTAAGCAGAATTGAACTAGTTATGGCCGTGTGTGTATGAAGCACAGTTCTTTTGTTCTGAGCAAGCTCACTGTTCAGAACACATAGGAAACACAGTAGAGTAGAAGAGTGCTCTTTTCTCTAAAGCAGAGTGTGTTTCTTGTAAGGCGAGCTAGCGTTTGTGTCCCAGTCCTAAATGGAGTTGAATCCCATGCAGTTTCTGGTACTACGAGCAAGAGTTGTTTTCTATTAAGAAGAGTCACTATTGCGCTGCCATTGCCATACACAGGACAAATAGCACTGGCATCTGTTCGCAGCAAGTACAGTGTATTGGGCTGAAGAGGATCTACTGTTCTTGTCAGTTTCCTAAGCAGACTTGAACTAGATATGGCCGTGTGTGTAGGAAGCACAGTTTTTTTGTTCTGAGCAAGCTCACTGTTCGGACCCCATAGGAAACACAGTAGAGTAGAAGAGTGCTTTTTTCTCAAAAGCAGCGTGTGTTTCTTTTAAGGCGAGCTAGTGTTTTTTTCCCATTCCTAAATGGAGTGGAATCACATGCAGTTTCTGGTCCTACGAGCAAGTGTTGTTTTCTGGTAAGGAAAGTCAATATTGCACTCCCATTGCCATAAACAGTGCAAATAGCCCTCCCGTCTTTTCCCAACAATTACAGTGTATTGGACGGAAGAGGAGCTACTGTTCTTGTCAGTTTCATAAGCAGAGTGGAACTAGATATGGTCGGTGTGTGTAGGAAGCACAGTTCTTTTGTTCTGAGCAAGCTCACTGTTCAGACCCCATAGGAAACACAGTAGAGTAGAAGAGTGCTCTTTTCTCAAAAGCAGAGTGTGTTTCATGTAAGGCGAGCTAGCATTTGTTTCCCAGTCCTAAATGGAGTTGAATCACATGCAGTTTCTGGTCCTACAAGCAAGAGTTGTTTTCTGGTAAGGAAAGCAACTATTGCGCTCCCATTGACATACACAGTGCAAATAGCACTCGCGTCTGTTCCCAGCAAGTACAGTGTATCGGACTGAAGAGGAGCTACTGTTCTTGTCAGTTTCCTAAGCAGAGTTGAACTAGATATGGCCCGTGTGTAGGAAGCACAGTTCTTTTGTTCTGAGCAAGCTCACTGTTCTGGCCCTATAGGAAACACAATAGAGTAGAAGAGTGCTCTTTTCCCTATGGTAGAGTGTGTTTCTTGTAAGGCAAGCTAGCGTTTGTTTCCCAGTCCTAAATGGAGTTGAATCACATGCAGTTTCTAGTCCTACGAGCAAGAGTTGTTTTCTGCTAAGAAGAGTCACTATTGCGCTGCCATTGCCATACACAGGACAAATAGCACTGGCGTCTGTTCCCAGCAAGTATAGTGTATTGGACTGAAGAGGATCTAATGTTCTTGTCAGGTTCCTCAGCAGACGTGAACTAGATATGGCCGTGTGTGTAGGAAGCACAGTTTTTTTGTTCTGAGCAATCTCACTGTTCTGAACACATAGGAAACACAGTAGAGTAGAAGAGTGCTCTTTTCTCAAAAGCAGAGTGTGTTTCTTGGAAGTCGAGCTAGCGTTTGTTTCCCAGTCCTAAATGGAGTTGAGTCACATGCAGTTTTTTGTCCTACGAGCAAGAGTTGTTTTCTGGTAAGACAAGTCACTATTGTGCTCCAATGCCATACACAGTGCAAATAGCACTCGCGTCTGTTCCCCGCAAGTACAGTGTATTGGAGTCAAGAGGATCTACTGTTCTTGTCAGGTTCTTAAGCAGAATTGAACTAGATATGGCCGTGTGTGTAGGAAGCACAGTTCTTTTGTTCTGAGCAGGCTCACTGTTCGGACCCCATAGGAAACACAGTAGAGTAGAAGAGTGCTCTTTTCTCAAAAGCAGAGTGTGTTTCATGTAAGGCGAGCTATCATTTGTTTCCCAGTCCTAAATGGAGTTGAATCTCATGCAATTTCTGGTCTTACGAGCAAGAGTTGTTTTCTGGTAAGGAAAGTCACTATTGTGCTCCCATTGACATACACAGTGCAAATAGCACTCGCGTCTGTTCCCAGCAAGTACAGTGTATCGGACTGAAGAGTAGCTACTGTTCTTGTCAGTTTCCTAAGCAGAGTTGAACTAGATATGGCCCGTGTGTAGGAAGCAAAGTTCTTTTGTTCTGAGCAAGCTCACTGTTCTGGCCCTGTAGGAATCACAGTAGAGTAGAAGAGTGCTCTTTTATCTAAAGCAGAGTGTGTTTCTTGTAAGGTGAGCTAGCTTTTGTTTCCCAGTCCTAAATGGAGTTGAATCACATGCAGTTTCTGGTCCTACGAGCAAGAGTTGTTTTCTGGTAAGGAAAGTCACTATTGCGCTCCCATTGCCATACACAGTGCAAATAGCACTCGCGTCTGTTCCCAGCAAGTACAGTGTATCGGACTGAAGAGGAGCTACTGTTCTTGTCAGTTTCCTAAGCAGAGTTGAACTAGTTATGGTCCGTGTGTAGGAAGCACAATTCTTTTGTTCTGAGCAAGCTCACTGTTCTGGCCCTATAGGAAACACTGTAGAGTAGAAGAGTGCTCTTTTCCCTAAAGCAGAGTGTGTTTCTTGTAAGTCGAGCTAGCGTTTGTTTCCCAGTCCTAAATGGAGTTGAATCACATGCAGTTTCTAATCCTACGAGCAAGGATTGTTTTATGGTAAGAAGAATCACTATTGCGCTGCCATTGCCATACACAGGACAAATAGCACTGGCGTCTGTTCCCAGCAAGTACAGTGTATTATACAGAAGAGGATCTACTGTTCTTGTCAGGTTCCTAAGCAGAATTGAACTAGATATGGCCGTGTGTAGGAAGCACAGTTCTAATGTTCTGAGCAAGTTCACTCTTCTGGCTCTATAGGAAACACAGTAGAGTAGAAGAGTGCTCTTTTCTCAAAAGCAGAGTGTGTTTCTTGGAAATCGAGCTAGCGTTTGTTTCCTAGTCCTAAATGGAGTTGAGTCACAGACAGTTTTTGGTCCTACGAGCAAGAGTTGTTTTCTGGTAAGAAGAGTCACTATTGCGCTCTAAATGCCATACACAGTGCAAATAGCTCTCACGTCTGTTCCCAGCAAGTACAGTGTATTGGACTGAATAGGAGCTACTGTTTTTGTCAGTTTCCTAAGCAGAGTTGAACTAGATATGGTCCATGTGTGTAGGAAGCATAGTTCTTTTGTTCTGAACAAGCTCACTGTTTGGACCCCATAGGAAACACAGTGGAGTAGAAGAGTGCTCTTTTCTCAAAAGCAGAGTGTGTTTCTTGTAAGGCGAGCTAGCGTTTGTTTCCCAGTCCTAAATGGAGTGGAATCACATGCAGTTTCTGGTCCTACGAACAAGAGTTTTTTTCTGGTAAGAAAAGTCACTATTGCACTCCCATTGCCCTACACAAGGCAAATAGCACTCGCGTCTTTTCCCAGCAAGTACAGTGTATTGGACTGAAGAGGAGCTACTGTTCTTGTCAGTTTCCTAAGCAGAGTTGAAATAGATATGGTCCGTGTGTGTAGGAAGCACAGTTCTTTTGTTATGAGCAAGCTCACTCTTTGGAACCCATAGGAAAAACAGTAGAGTAGAAGAGTGCTCTTTTCTCTAAAGCAGAGTGTGTTTCTTGTAAGGCGAGCTAGCGTTTGTTTCCCAGTTCTAAATGGAGTTGAGTCACATGCAGTTTTATGTCCTACGAGCAAGAGTTGTTTTCTGGTAAGACGAGTCACTATTGTGCTCCAATTGCCATACACAGTGCAAATAGCACTCGCGTCTCTTCCCTGCAAGTAAAGTGTATTGGACTGAAGAGGAGCTACTGTTCTTGTCAGTTTCCTAAGCAGAGTTGAACTAGATATGGCCCCTGTGTGTAGGAAGCACAGTTCTTTCGTTCTGAGCAAGCTCACTGTTCGGACCCCATAGGAAACACAGTAGAGTAGAAGAGTGCTCTTTTCTCAAAAGCAGAGTGTGTTTCATGTAAGGCGATCTAGCACTTGTTTCCCATTCCTAAATGGAGTTGAATCACATGCAGTTTCTAGTCCTATGAGCAAGAGTTGTTTTCTGGTAAGGAAAGTCACTATTGTGCTCCCATTTCCATACACAGTGCAAATAGCACTCGTGTCTGTATCGGACTGAAGAGGAGCTACTGTTCTTGTCAGTTTCCTAAGCAGAGTTGAACTAGTTATGGCCCGTGTGTAGGAAGCACAGTTCTTTTGTTTTGAGTAAGCTCACTGTTCTGGCCATATAGGAAACACAGTAGAGTAGAAGAGTGCTCTTTTCTCTAAAGCAGTGTGTGTTTCTTGTAAGGCGAGCTAGCGTTTGTTTCCCAGTCCTAAATGGAGTTGAATCACATGCAGTTTCTAGTCCTAAGAGCATGAGTTGTTTTATGGTAAGAAGAGTCACTATTGCGCTGCAATTGCCATACACAGGACAAATAGCACTGGCGTCTCTTCCCAGCAAGTACAGTGTATTGGACTGAAGAGGATCTACTGTTCTTGTCAGGTTCCTGAGCAGAATTGAACTAGATATGGCCGTGTGTGTAGGAAGCACAGTTCTTTTGTTCTGAGCAAGCTCACTGTTCGGACACCATAGGAAACACAGTAGAGTAGAAGAGTGCTCTTTTCTCAAAAGCAGAGTGTGTTTCTTGTAAGGCGAGCTAGCGTTTGTTTCCCAGTCCTAAATGGAGTTGAATCACATGCAGTTTCTGGTCCTAAGAGCAAGAGTTGATTTCTGGTAAGGAAAGTCACTATTGCGCTCCCCTTGCTATACATAGTGCAAATAGCTCTCGCGTCTGTTCCCAGCAAGTACAGTGTATCGGACTGAAGAGGAGCTACTGTTCTTGTCAGTTTCCTAAGCAGAGTGGAACTAGTTATGGCCCGTGTGTAGGAAGCGCAGTTCTTATGTTCTGAGCAAGCTCACTGTTCTGGCCCTATAGGAAACACAGTAGAGTAGAAGAGTGCTCTTTTCTCAAAAGCATAGTGTGTTTTTGTAAGGCGAGCTAGCGTTTGTTTCCTAGTCCTAAATGGAGTTGAATCACATGCAGTTTCTGGTCCTACGAACAAGAATTGTTTTCTGGTAAGGAAAGTCACTATTGTGCTCCCATTGCCCTACACAAGACAAATAGCACTCGCGTCTTTTCCCAGCAAGTACAGTGTATTGAACTGAATAGGAGCTACTGTTCTTGTCAGTTTACTAAGCAGAGTTGAACTAGATATGGTCAGTGTGTGTAGGAAGCATAGTTCTTTTGTTCTGAACAAGCTCACTGTTTGGACCCCATAGGAAACACAGTAGAGTAGAAGAGTGCTCTTTTCTCTAAAGCAGAGTGTGTTTCTTGTAAGGCGAGCTAGCGTTTGTTTCCCAGTCCTAAATGGAGTGGAATAACATGCAGTTTCTGGTCCTACGAGCAAGAGTTGTTTTCTGGTCAGGAAAGTCACTATTGCGCTCCCCTTGCCATACCTAGTGCCAATAGCTCTCACGTCTGTTCCCAGCAAGTACAGGGTATCGGACTGAATAGGAGCTACTGTTCTTGTCAGTTTCCTAAGCAGAGTTGAACTAGATATGGCCCGTGTGTGTAGGAAGCACAGTTCTTTTGTTCTGAGCAAGCTCACTGTTTGGACCCCATAGGAAACACAGTAGAGTAGAAGCGTGCTCTTTTCTCTAAAGCAGAGTGTGTTTCTTGTAAGGCGAGCTAGCGTTTGTTTCCCAGTCCTAAATGGAGTGGAATCACATGCAGTTTCTGGTCCTACGATCAAGAGTTGTTTTCTGGTAAGGAAAGTCACTATTGCGCTCCCATTGCCATACACAGTGCAAAGAGCCCTCCCGTCTCTTCCCAGCAATTACAGAGTATTGGACTGAAAAGGAGCTACTGTTCTTCTCAGTTTCCTAAACAGAGTTGAACTGGATGTGGCCCGTGTGTGTAGGAAGTACAGTTCTTTTTTTCTGAGCAAGCTCACTGTTCTGGCCCTATAGGAAACACAGTAGAGTGGAAGAGTGCTCTTTTCTCAAAAGCAGAGTGTGTTTCTTGTAAAGCGAGCTAGAGTTTGTTTCCCAGTCCTAAATGGAGTGGAATCACATGAGTTTCTGGTCCTAGGAGCAAGAGTTGTTTTCTGGTAAGAAGAGTCACAATTGCACTGCCATTGCCATACACAGGACAAATAGCACTGGCGTCTGTTCCCAGCAAGTACAGTGTATTGGACTGAAGAGGATCTACTGTTCTTGTCAGGTTCCTAAGCAGACTTGAACTAGATATTGCCATGTGTGTAGGAAGCACAGTTTTTTTGTTCTGAGCAAGCTGACTTTTCAGAACACATAGGAAACACCGTAGAGTAGAAGAGTGCTCTTTTCTCAAAAGCAGAGTGTGTTTCTTGGAAGTTGAGCTAGCGTTTGTTTCCCAGTCCTAAATGGAGTTGAGTCACATGCAGTTTTTTGTCCTAGGAGCAAGAGTTGTTTTCTGGTAAGACAAGTCACTATTGTGCTCCAATGCCATACACAGTGCAAATAGCACTCGCGTCTGTTCCCCGCAAGTACAGTGTATTGGAGTGAAGAGGAGCTACTGTTCTTGTTTGTTTCCTAAGCAGAGTTGAACTAGATATGGCCCGTGTGTGGAGAAAGCAGAGTTCTTTGTTCTGAGCAAGCTCACTGTGTGGACCCCATAGGAAACACAGTAGAGTAGAAGAGTGCTCTTTTCTCAAAAGCAGAGTGTGTTTCTTATAAGGCGAGCTAGCGTTTGTTTCCCAGTCCTAAATGGAGTTGAGTCACATGCAGTTTCTTGTCCTAAGAGCAAGAGTTGTTTTATGGTAAGAAGAGTCACTCTTGCGCTGCCATTGCCATACACAGTACAAATAGCACTGGCGTCTGTTCCCAGCAAGTACAGTGTATTGGACTGAAGAGGATCTACTGTTCTTGTCAGGTTCCTAAGCAGAATTGAACTAGATATGGCCGTGTGTGTAGGAAGCACAGTTCTTATGTTCTGAGCAAGCTCACTGTTCGGACACCATAGGAAATACAGTAGAGTAGAAGAGTGCTCTTTTCTCAAAAGCAGAGTGTGTTTTTTGTAAGGCGAGCTAGCGTTTGTTTCCCAGTACTAAATGGAGTTTAATCACATGCAGTTTATTGTTCTAAGAGCAAGAGTTGTTTTCTGGTAAGGAAAGTCACTATTGTGCTCCCCTTGCCATACATAGTGCAAATAGCTCTCACGTCTGTTCCCAGCAAGTACAGTGCATCAGACTGAAGAGGAGCTACTGTTCTTGTCAGTTTCCTAAGCAGAGTTGAACTAGATATGGCCCGTGTGTGTAGGAAGCACCATTCTTATGTTCTGAGCAAGCTCACTGTTCTGGCCCTATAGGAAACACAGCAGAGTAGAAGAGTGCTCTTTTCTCAAAAGCAGAGTGTGTTTTTGTAAGGTGAGCTAGCGTTTGTTTCCTAGTCCAAAATGGAGTTGAATCACATGCAGTTTCTGGTCCTACGAACAAGAGTTTTTTTCTGATAAGGAAAGTCACTATTGCGCTCCCATTGCCCTACACAAGGCAAATAGCACTCGCGTCTTTTCCCAGCAAGTACACTGAATAGGAGCTACTGTTCTTGTCAGTTTCCTAAGCAGAGTTGAACTAGATATGATTCGTGTGTATAGGAAGCACAGTTCTTTTGTTCTGAGCAAGCTCACTGTTTGGACCCCATAGGAAACACAGTAGAGTAGAAGAGTGCTCTTTTCTCTAAAGCAGAGTGTGTTTCTTGTAAGGCGAGCTAGCGTTTGTTATTCAGTTCTAAATGGAGTTGAGTCACCTGCTTTTTTTTGTCCTACAAGCAAGAGTTGTTTTCTGTTAAGACGAGTCACTATTGTGCTCCAATTGCTATACACAGTGCAAATAGCCCTCCCGTCTGTTCCCTGCAAGTAAAGTGTATTGGACTGAAGAGGAGCTACTGTTCTTGTCAGTTTCCTAAGCAGAGTTGAACTAGATATGGCCCGTGTGTGTAGAAAGCACAGTTCTTTTGTTCTGAGCAAGCTCACTGTTCTGGCCCTGTAGGAAACACAGTAGAGTAGAAGAGTGCTCTTTTCTCAAAAGCAGAGTGTGTTTCTTGTAAGGCGAGCTAGCATTTGTTTCCCAGTCCTAAATGGTGTTGAATCACATGCAGTTTCTGGTCCTACGAGCAACAGTTGTTTTCTGGTAAGGAAAGTCACTATTGCGCTCCCATTGCAATACACAGTGCAAATAGCACTCGCGTCTGTTCCCAGCAAGTACAGTGTATCGGACTGAAGAGGATCTACTGCTCTGGTCAGGTTCCTAAGCAGAATTGAACTAGATATGGCCGTGTGTGTAGGAAGCACAGTTCCTTTTTTCTGAGCAAGCTCACTGTTCAGACCCATAGGAAACACAGTAGAGTAGAAGAGTGCTCTTTTCTCAAAAGCAGAGTGTGTTTCTTGTAAAGCGAGCTAGAGCTTGTTTCCTAGTCCTAAATGGAGTTGAATCACATGCAGTTTCTGGTCCTACGAGCAAGAGTTGTTTTCTGGTAAGAAGAGTCACTATTGCGCTGCCATTGAACTGCACAGGACAAATAGCACTGGCGTCTGTTCCCAGCAAGTACAGTGTATTGGACTGAAGAGGAGCTACTGTTCTTGTCAGATTCCTAAGCAGACTTGAATGAGATATGGCCGTGTGTGTAGGAAGCACAGTTCTTTTGTTCTGAGCAAGCTCACTGTTCTTGCCCTACAGGAAACACAGTAGAGTAGATGAGTGCTCTTTTCTCTAAAGCAGAGTGTGTTTCTTGTAAGGCCAGCTCGCGTTTGTTTCCCAGTCCTAAATGGAGTTGAGTCACATGCAGTTTTTGGTCCTACGAACAAGAGTTGTTTTCTGGTAAGAAGAGTCACTATTGCGCTCTAAATGCCATACACAGTACAAATAGCACTCGCGTCTTTTCCCAGCAGGTACAGTGTATTGGACTGAATAGGAGCTACTGTTCTTGTCAGTTTCCTAAGCAGAGTTGAACTAGATATAGTCCATGTGTGTAGGAAGCACAGTTCTTTTGTTCTGACCAAGCTCACTGTTTGGACCCCATAGGAAACACAGTAGAGTAGAAGAGTGCTCTTTTCTCAAAAGCAGAGTGTGTTTCTTGTAAGGCGAGCTAGCGTTTGTTTCCCAGTCCTAAATGGAGTTGAATCACATGCAGTTTCTTGTCCTAAGAGCAAGAGTTGTTTTATGGTAAGAAGAGTCACTATTGTGCTGCCATTGCCATACACAGTACAAATAGCACTGGCGTCTGTTCCCAGCAAGTACAGTGTATTGGACTGAAGAGGATCTACTGTTCTTGTCAGGTTCCTAAGCAGAATTGAACTAGATATGGCCGTGTGTGTAGGAAGCACAGTTCTTATGTTCTGAGCAAGCTCACTGTTCGGACACCATAGGAAATACAGTAGAGTAGAAGAGTGCTCTTTTCTCAAAAGCAGAGTGTGTTTCTTGTAAGGCGAGCTAGCGTTTGTTTCCCAGTCGTAAATGGAGTTGAATCACATGCAGTTTCTGGTCCTAAGAGCAAGAGTTGTTTTCTGGTAAGGAAAGTCACTACTGCGCTCCCCTTGATACATAGTGCAAATATCTCTCGTCTGTTCCCAGCAAGTACAGTGTATCGGACTGAAGAGGATCTACTGTTCTTGTCAGTTTCCTAAGCAGAGTTGAACTAGATATGGCCCGTGTGTGTAGGAAGCACCGTTCTTATGTTCTGAGCAAGTTCACTGTTCTGGCCCTATAGGAAACACAGTAGAGTAGAAGAGTGCTCTTTTCTCAAAAGCAGAGTGTGTTTTTTAAGGCGAGCTAGCGTTTGTTTCCTAGTCCTAAATGGAGTTGAATCACATGCAGTGTCTGGTCCTACGAACAAGAGTTTTTTTCTGGTAAGAAAAGTCACTATTGCGCTCCCATTGCCCTACACAAGGCAAATAGCACTTGCGTCTTTTCCCAGCAAGTACAGTGTATTGGACTGAATAGGATCTACTGTTCTTGTCAGGTTCCTAAGCAGAATTGAACTAGATATGGCCGTGTGTGTAGGAAGTACAGTTCTTTTGTTCTGAGCAAGCTCACTGTTCGGACACCATAGGAAACACAGTAGAGTAGAAGAGTGCTCTTTTCTGAAAAGCAGAGTGTGTTTCTTGTAAGGCGAGCTAGCGTTTGTTTCCCAGTCCTAAATGGAGTTGAATCACATGCAGTTTCTGGTCCTAAGAGCAAGAGTTGATTTCTGGTAAGGAAAGTCACTATTGCGCTCCCCTTGCTATACATAGTTCAAATAGCTCTCGCGTCTGTTCCCAGCAAGTACTGTGTATTGGACTGAAGAGGAGCTACTGTTCTTGTCAGTTTCCTAAGCAGAGTGGAACTAGATATGGCCCGTGGGTAGGAAGCACAGTTCTTATGTTCTGAGCAAGCTCACTGTTCTGGCCCTACATGAAACACAGTAGAGTAGAAGAGTGCTCTTTTCTCAAAAGCAGAGTGTGTTTTTGTAAGGCGTGCTAGCGTTTGTTTCCTAGTCCTAAATGGAGTTGAATCACATGCAGTTTCTGGTCCTACGAACAAGAATTGTTTTCTGGTAAGGAAAGTCACTATTGCGCTCCCAATGCCCTACACAAGACAAATAGCACTCGCGTCTTTTCCCAGCAAGTACAGTGTATTGGACTGAATAGGAGCTACTGTTCTTGTCAGTTTACTAAGCAGAGTTGAACTAGATATGGTCCGTGTGTGTAGGAAGCATAGTTCTTTTGTTCTGAACAAGCTCACTGTTTGGACCCCATAGGAAACACAGTAGAGTAGAAGAGTGCTCTTTTCTCTAAAGCAGAGTGTGTTTCTTGTAAGGCGAGCTAGCGTTTGTTTCCCAGTCCTAAATGGAGTGGAATAACATGCAGTTTCTGTTCCTACGAGCAAGAGTTGTTTAGTGGTAAGGAAAGTCACTATTGCGCTCCCCTTGCTATACATAGTTCAAATAGCTCTCGCGTCTGTTCCGAGCAAGTACAGTGTATTGGACTGAAGAGGAGCTACTGTTCTTCTCAGTTTCCTAAGCAGAGTTGAACTAGATATGGCCCGTGTGTTTAGGAAGTACAGTTCCTTTTTTCTGAGCAAGCTCACTGTTCTGGCCCTATAGGAAACACAGTAGAGTAGACGAGTGCTCTTTTCTCTAAAGCAGTGTGTGTTTCTTGTAAGGCGAGCTATCGTTTGTTTCCCAGTCATAAATGGAGTTGAATCACATGCAGTTTCTAGTCCTAAGAGCATGAGTTGTTTTATGGTAAGAAGAGTCACTATTGCGCTGCCATTGCCATACACAGGACAAATAGCACTCGCGTCTATTCCCAGCAAGTACAGTGTATTGGACTGAAGAGGATCTACTGTTCTTGTCAGGTTCCTAAGCAGAATTGAACTAGATATGGCCGTGTGTGTAGGAAGCACAGTTCTTTTGTTCTGAGCAAGCTCACTGTTTGGACACCATAGGAAACACAGTAGTGTAGAAGAGTGCTCTTTTCTCAAAAGCAGAGTGTGTTTCTTGTAAGGCGAGCTAGTGTTTGTTTCCCAGTCCTAAATGGAGTTGAGTCACATGCAGTTTTTTGTCCTATGAGCAAGAGTTGTTTTCTGGTAAGACAAGTCACTATTGTGCTCCAATTGCCATACACAGTGCAAATAGCACTCGCGTCTATTCCCCGCAAGTACAGTGTAATCGACTGAAGAGGAGCTACTGTTCTTGTTTTTTTTCCGAAGCAGAGTTGAACTAGATATGGCCCGTGTGTGTAGAAAGCACAGTTCTTTTGTTCTGAGCAAGCTCACTGTTTGGACCCCATAGGAAACACAGTAGAGTAGAAGAGTGCACTTTTCTCAAAAGCAGAGTGTGTTTCATATAAGGCGAGCTAGCATTTGTTTCCCAGTCCTAAATGGAGTTGAATCACATGCAGTTTCTCCTCCTACGAGCAAGAGTTGTTTTCTGGTAAGGAAAGTCACTATTGCACTCCCATTGCCATACACAGTACAAATAGCACTCGCGTCTGTTCTCAGCAAGTACAGTGTATCGAACTGAAGAGGAGCTACTCTTCTTGTCAGTTTCCTAAGCAGAGTTGAACTAGATATGGCCCGTGTGTGTAGGAAGCACAGTTCTTTTGTTCTGAGCAAGCTCACTCTTTGGACCCCATAGGAAACACAGTAGAGTAGAAGAGTGCACTTTTCTCAAAAGCAGAGTGTGTTTCATATAAGGCGAGCTAGCATTTGTTTCCCAGTCCTAAATGGAGTGGAATCACATGCAGTTTGTGGTCCTACGAGCAAGAGTTGTTTTATGGTAAGAATAGTCACTATTTCACTGCCATTGCCATATACAGGACAAATAGCACTGGCGTCTGTTCCCAGCAAGTACAGTGTATTGGACTGAAGAGGATCTACTGCTCTGGTCAGGTTCGTAAGCATAATTGAACTAGATATGGCCGTGTGTGTAGGAAGCACAGTTCCTTTTTTCAGAGCAAGCTCACTGTTCGGACCCCATAGGAAACACAGTAGAGTAGAAGAGTGCTCTTTTCTCAAAAGCAGAGTGTGTTTCTTGTAAAGCGAGCTAGAGTTTGTTTCCCAGTCCTAAATGGACTTGAATCACATGCAGTTTCTGGTACTACGAGCAAGAGTTGTTTTCTGGTAAGAAGAGTCACTATTGCGCTTCCATTGCCCTACACAGGACAAATAGCACTGGCGTCTTTTCCCAGCAAGTACAGTGTATTGGACTGAAGAGGAGCTACTGTTCTTGTCAGGTTCCTAAGCAGACTTGAACTAGATATGGCCGTGTGTGTAGGAAGCACAATTTTTTTTGTTCTGAGCAAGCTCACTGTTTGCACCCCATGGGAAACACAGTAGAGTAGAAGAGTGCTCTTTTCTCAAAAGCAGAGTGTGTTTCTTGGAAGTCGAGTAGCGTTTGTTTCCCCGTCCTAAATGGAGTTGAGTCACATGCAGTTTTTTGTCCTACGAGCAAGAGTTGTTTTCTGGTAAGACAAGTCACTATTGTGCTCCAATTGCCATACACAGTGCAAATAGCACTCGCGTTTGATCCCCGCAAGTACAGTGTATTCGACTGAAGAGGAGCTACTGTTCTTGTTTTTTTCCTAAGCAGAGTTGAACTAGATATGGCCCGTGTGTGTAGGAAGCACAGTTCTTTTGTTCTGAGCAAGCTCACTGTTTGGACCCCATAGGAAACACAGTAGAGTAGATGAGTGCACTTTTCTCAAAAGCAGAGTGTGTTTCATGTAAGGCGAGCTAGCATTTGTTTCCCAGTCCTAAATGGAGTTGAATCACATGCAGTTTCTCGTCCTACGAGCAAGAGTTGTTTTCTGGTAAGGAAAGTCACTGTTGCGCTCCCATTGCCATACACAGTGCAAATAACACTCGCGTCTGTTCTCAGCAAGTACAGTGTATCGAACTGAAGAGGAGCTACTGTTCTTGTCAGTTTCCTAAGCAGAGTTGAACTAGATATGGCCCGTGTGTGTAGGAAGCACAGTTCTTTTGTTCTGAGCAAGCTCACTCTTTGGACCCCATAGGAAACACAGTAGAGTAGAAGAGTGCTCTTTTCTCAGAAGCAGAGTGTGTTTCTTGTAAGGCGAGCTAGCGTTTGTTTCCCAGTCCTAAATGGAGTGGAATCACATGCAGTTTGTGGTCCTACGAGCAAGAGTTGTTTTATGGTAAGAATAGTCACTATTGCGCTGCCATTGCCATACACAGGACAAATAGCACTGGCGTCTGTTCCCAGCAAGTACAGTGTGTTGGACTGAAGAGGATCTACTGCTCTGGTCAGGTTCCTAAGCAGAATTGAACTAGATATGGCCGTGTGTGTAGGAAGCACAGTTCTTTTGTTTTGAGCAAGCTCACTGTTCTGGCCCTACAGGAAACACAGTAGAGTAGATGAGTGCTCTTTTCTCTAAAGCAGAGTGTGTTTCTTGTAAGGCCAGCTCGCGTTTGTTTCCCAGTCCTAGATGGAGTTGAGTCACAGACAGTTTTTGGTCCTACGAGCAAGAGTTGTTTTCTGGTAAGAAGAGTCACTATTGCGCTCTAAATGCCATACACAGTGCAAATAGCACTCGCGTCTGTTCCCAGCAAGTACAGTGTATTGGACTGAATAGGAGCTACTGTTCTTGTCAGTTTCCTAAGCAGAGTTGAACTAGATATGGTCCATGTGTGTAGGAAGCACAGTTCTTTTGTTCTGACCAAGCTCATTGTTTGGACCCCATAGGAAACACAGTAGAGTAGAAGAGTGCTCTTTTCTCAAAAGCAGAGTGTGTTTCTTGTAAGGCGAGCTAGCGTTTGTTTCCCAGTCCTAAATGGAGTGGAATCACATGCAGTTTGTGGTCCTACGAGCAAGAGTTGTTTTATAATAAGATTAGTCACTATTGCACTGCCATTGCCATATACAGGACAAATAGCACTGGCGTCTGTTCCCAGCAAGTACAGTGTATTGGACTGAAGAGGATCTACTGCTCTGGTCAGGTTCCTAAGCAGAATTGATCTAGATATGGCCATGTGTGTAGGAAGCACAGTTCTTTTGTTCTGAGCAAGCTCACTGTTCGGACACCATAGGAAACACAGTAGAGTAGAAGAGTGCTCTTTTCTCAAAAGCAGAGAGTGTTTCTTGTAAGGCGAGCTAGTGTTTGTTTCCCAGTCCTAAATGGAATTGAATCACATGCAGTTTCTGGTCCTACGAATAAGAGTTGTTTTCTGGTAAGGAAAGTCACTATTGTGCTCCCATTGCCATACACAGGGCAAATAGCACTCGCGTCTTTTCCTAGCAAGTACAGTGTATTGGACTGAAGAGGAGCTACTGTTCTTGTCAGTTTCCTAAGCAGAATTGAACTAGATATGGACCATGTGTGTAGGAAGCACAGTTCTTTTGTTCTGAGCAAGCTCACTGTTTGGACCCCATAGGAAACACAGTAGAGTAGAAGAGTGCTCTTTTCTCAGAAGCAGAGTGTGTTTCTTGTAAGGCGAGCTAGCGTTTGTTTCCCAGTCCTAAATGGAGTGGAATCACATGCAGTTTGTGGTCCTCCGAGCAAGAGTTGTTTTATGGTAAGAATAGTCACTATTGCGCTGCCATTGCCATACACAGGACAAATAGCACTGGCGTCTGTTCCCATCAAGTACAGTGTATTGGACTGAAGAGGATCTACTGCTCTGGTCAGGTTCCTAAGCAGAATTGAACTAGATATGGCCGTGTGTGTAGGAAGCACAGTTCTTTTGTTTTGAGCAAGCTCACTGTTCTGGCCCTACAGGAAACACAGTAGAGTAGATGAGTGCTCTTTTCTCTAAAGCAGAGTGTGATTCTTGTAAGGCCAGCTCACGTTTGTTTCCCAGTCCTAAATGGAGTTGAGTCACAGACAGATTTTGGTCCTACGAGCAAGAGTTGTTTTCTGGTAAGAAGAGTCACTATTGCGCTCTAAATGCCATACACAGTGCAAATAGCACTCGCGTCTGTTCCCAGCAAGTACAGTGTATTGGACTGAATAGGAGCTACTGTTCTTGTCAGTTTCCTAAGCAGAGTTGAACTAGATATGGTCCATGTGTGTAGGAAGCACAGTTCTTTTGTTCTGACCAAGCTCACTGTTTGGACCCCATAGGAAACACAGTAGAGTAGAAGAGTGCTCTTTTCTCAAAAGCAGAGTGTGTTTCTTGTAAGGCGAGCTAGCGTTTGTTTCCCAGTCCTAAATGGAGTGGAATCACATGCAGTTTGTGGTCCTACGAGCAAGAGTTGTTTTATGGTAAGAATAGTCACTATTTCACTGCCATTGCCATATACAGGACAAATAGCACTGGCGTCTGTTCCCAGCAAGTACAGTGTATTGGACTGAAGAGGATCTACTGCTCTGGTCAGGTTCCTAAGCAGAATTGATCTAGATATGGCCATGTGTGTAGGAAGCACAGTTCTTTTGTTCTGAGCAAGCTCACTGTTCGGACCCCATAGGAAACACAGTAGAGTAGAAGAGTGCTCTTTTCTCAAAAGCAGAGTGTGTTTCTTGTAAGGCGAGCTAGCGTTTGTGTCCCAGTCCTAAATGGAGTTGAATCCCATGCAGTTTCTGGTACTACGAGCAAGAGTTGTTTTCTATTAAGAAGAGTCACTATTGCGCTGCCATTGCCATACACAGGACAAATAGCACTGGCATCTGTTCGCAGCAAGTACAGTGTATTGGGCTGAAGAGGATCTACTGTTCTTGTCAGTTTCCTAAGCAGACTTGAACTAGATATGGCCGTGTGTGTAGGAAGCACAGTTTTTTTGTTCTGAGCAAGCTCACTGTTCGGACCCCATAGGAAACACAGTAGAGTAGAAGAGTGCTTTTTTCTCAAAAGCAGAGTGTGTTTCTTTTAAGGCGAGCTAGTGTTTTTTTCCCATTCCTAAATGGAATGGAATCACATGCAGTTTCTGGTCCTACGAGCAAGTGTTGTTTTCTGGTAAGGAAAGTCAATATTGTACTCCCATTGCCATAAACAGTGCAAATAGCCCTCCCGTCTTTTCCCAACAATTACAGTGTATTGGACGGAAGAGGAGCTACTGTTCTTGTCAGTTTCATAAGCAGAGTTGAACTAGATATGGTCGGTGTGTGTAGGAAGCACAGTTCTTTTGTTCTGAGCAAGCTCACTGTTCAGACCCCATATGAAACACAGTAGAGTAGAAGAGTGCTCTTTTCTCAAAAGCAGAGTGTGTTTCATGTAAGGCGAGCTAGCATTTGTTTCCCAGTCCTAAATGGAGTTGAATTTCATGCAGTTTCTGGTCTTACGAGCAAGAGTTGTTTTCTGGTAAGGAAAGTCACTATTGCGCTCCCATTGTCATACACAGTGCAAATAGCACTCGCGTCTGTTCCCAGCAAGTACAGTGTATAGGACTGAAGAGGTGTTACTGTTCTTGTCAGTTTCCTAAGCAGAGTTGAACTAGATATGGCCCGTGTGTATGAAGCACAGTTCTTTTGTTCTGAGCAAGCTCACTGTTCTGGCCCTATAGGAAACACAGTAGAGTAGAAGAGTGCTCTTTTCTCTAAAGCAGAGTGTGTTTTTGTAAGGCGAGCTAGCGTTTGTTTCCTAGTCCTAAATGGAGTTGAATCACATGCAGATTCTGGTCCTACGAACAAGAGTTTTTTTCTGGTAAGGAAAGTCACTCTTGTGCTCCCATTGCCCTACACAAGGCAAATAGCACTCACGTCTTTTCCCAGCAAGTACAGAGTATTGGACTGAATAGGAGCTACTGTTCTTGTCAGTTTCCTAAGCAGAGTTGAACTAGATATGGTCTGTGTGTGTAGGAAGCACAGATCTCTTGTTCTGAGCAAGCTCACTGTTTGGTCACCATAGGAAACACAGTAGAGTAGAAGAGTGCTCTTTTATCTAAAGCAGAGTGTGTTTCTTGTAATGCGAGCTAGCGTTTGTTTCCCAGTCCTAAATGGAGTTGAGTCACATGCAGTTTTTTGTCCTACGAGCAAGAGTTGTTTTCTGGTAAGACGAGTCACTATTAAGCTGCCATTGCCCTACACAGGACAAATAGCACTGGCGTCTGTTCCCAGCAAGTACAGTGTATTGGACTGAAGAAGATCTACTATTCTTGTCAGGTTCCTAAGCAGACTTGAACGAGATATGGCCGTGTGTGTAGGAAGCACAGTTTTTTTGTTCTGAGCAAGCTCACTTTTCGGAACACATAGGAAACACAGTAGAGTAGAAGAGTGCTCTTTTCTCAAAAGCAGAGTGTTTTTCTTGGAAGTCGAGCTAGCATTTGATTCCCAGTCCTAAATGGAGTTGAGTCACATGCAGTTTTTTGTCCTACGAGCAAGAGTTGTTTTCTGGTCAGACAAGTCACTATCGTGCTCCAATTGCCATACACAGTGCAAATAGCACTCGCGTCTGTTCCCCGCAAGTACAGTGTATTCGACTGAAGAGGAGCTACTGTTCTTGTTTGTTTCCTAAGCAGAGTTGAACTAGATATGGCCCGTGTGTGTAGGAAGCACAGTTCTTTTGTTCTGAGCAAGCTCACTCTTTGGACCCCATAGGAAACACAGTAGAGTAGAAGAGTGCTCTTTTCTCAAAAGCAGAGTGTGTTTCATGTAAGGCGAGCTTGCATTTGTTTCCCAGTCCTAAATGGAGTTGAATCACATGCAGTTTCTGGTCCTACGAGCAAGAGTTGTTTTCTGGTACGGAAAGTCACTATGGCGCTCCCATTGCCAAACACAGTGCAAATAGCACTCGCGTCTGTTCTCAGCAAGTACAGTGTATCGAACTGAAGAAGAGCTACTGTTCTTGTCAGTTTCCTAAGCAGAGTTGAACTAGATATGGCCCGTGTGTGTAGGAAGCACAGTTCTTTTGTTCTGAGCAAGCTCACTGTTCTGGCCCTACAAGAAATACAGTAGAGTAGATGAGTGCTCTTTTCTCTAAAGCAGAGTGTGTTTCTTGTAAGGCCAGCTCGCGTTTGTTTCCCAGTCCTAAATGGAGTTGAGTCACAGACAGTTTTTGGTCCTAAAAGCAAGAGTTGTTTTCTGGTAAGAAGAGTCACTATTGCGCTCTAAATGCCATACACAGTGCAAATAGCACTCGCGTCTGTTCCCAGCAAGTACAGTGTATTGGACTTAATAGGAGCTACTGTTCTTGTCATTTTCCTAAGCAGAGTTGAAATAGATATGGTCCATGTGTGTAGGAAGCACAGTTCTTTTGTTCTGACCAAGATCACTGTTTGGACCCCATAGGAAACACAGTAGAGTAGAAGAGTGCTCTTTTCTCAAAAGCAGAGAGTGTTTCTTGTAAGGCGAGCTAGTGTTTGTTTCCCAGTCCTAAATGGAATTGAATCACATGCAGTTTCTGGTCCTACGAATAAGAGTTGTTTTCTGGTAAGGAAAGTCACTATTGTGCTCCCATTGCCATACACAGGGCAAATAGCACTCGCGTCTTTTCCTAGCAAGTACAGTGTATTGGACTGAAGAGGAGCTACTGTTCTTGTCAGTCTCCTAAGCAGAATTGAACTAGATATGGACCATGTGTGTAGGAAGCACAGTTCTTTTGTTCTGAGCAAGCTCACTGTTTGGACCCCATAGGAAACACAGTAGAGTAGAAGAGTGCTCTTTTCTCAGAAGCAGAGTGTGTTTCTTGTAAGGCGAGCTAGCGTTTGTTTCCCAGTCCTAAATGGAGTGGAATCACATGCAGTTTGTGGTCCTACGAGCAAGAGTTGTTTTATGGTAAGAATAGTCACTATTGCGCTGCCATTGCCATACACAGGACAAATAGCACTGGCGTCTGTTCCCATCAAGTACAGTGTATTGGACTGAAGAGGATCTACTGCTCTGGTCAGGTTCCTAAGCAGAATTGAACTAGATATGGCCGTGTGTGTAGGAAGCACAGTTCTTTTGTTTTGAGCAAGCTCACTGTTCTGGCCCTACAGGAAACACAGTAGAGTAGATGAGTGCTCTTTTCTCTAAAGCAGAGTGTGATTCTTGTAAGGCCAGCTCACGTTTGTTTCCCAGTCCTTAATGGAGTTGAGTCACAGACAGATTTTGGTCCTACGAGCAAGAGTTGTTTTCTGGTAAGAAGAGTCACTATTGCGCTCTAAATGCCATACACAGTGCAAATAGCACTCGCGTCTGTTCCCAGCAAGTACAGTGTATTGGACTGAATACGAGCTACTGTTCTTGTCAGTTTCCTAAGCAGAGTTGAACTAGATATGGTCCATGTGTGTAGGAAGCACAGTTCTTTTGTTCTGACCAAGCTCACTGTTTGGACCCCATAGGAAACACAGTAGAGTAGAAGAGTGCTCTTTTCTCAAAAGCAGAGTGTGTTTCTTGTAAGGCGAGCTAGCGTTTGTTTCCCAGTCCTAAATGGAGTGGAATCACATGCAGTTTGTGGTCCTACGAGCAAGAGTTGTTTTATGGTAAGAATAGTCACTATTTCACTGCCATTGCCATATACAGGACAAATAGAATTGGCGTCTGTTCCCAGCAAGTACAGTGTATTGGACTAAAGAGGATCTACTGCTCTGGTCAGGTTCCTAAGCAGAATTGATCTAGATATGGCCATGTGTGTAGGAAGCACAGTTCTTTTGTTCTGAGCAAGCTCACTGTTCGGACCCCATAGGAAACACAGTAGAGTAGAAGAGTGCTCTTTTCTCAAAAGCAGAGTGTGTTTCTCGTAAGGCGAGCTAGTGTTTGTTTCCCAGTCCTAAATGGAATTGAATCACATGCAGTTTCTGGTCCTACGAATAATAATTGTTTTCTGGTAAGGAAAGTCACTATTGTGCTCCCATTGCCATACACAGGGCAAATAGCACTCGCGTCTTTTCCTAGCAAGTACAGTGTATTGGACTGAAGAGGAGCTACTGTTCTTGTCAGTTTCCTAAGCAGAATTGAACTAGATATGGACCATGTGTGTAGGAAGCACAGTTCTTTTGTTCTGAGCAAGCTCACTGTTTGGACCCCATAGGAAACACAGTAGAGTAGAAGAGTGCTCTTTTCTCAGAAGCAGAGTGTGTTTCTTGTAAGGCGAGCTAGCGTTTGTTTCCCAGTCCTAAATGGAGTGGAATCACATGCAGTTTGTGGTCCTACGAGCAAGAGTTGTTTTATGGTAAGAATTGTCACTATTGCGCTGCCATTGCCATATACAGGACAAATAGCACTGGCGTCTGTTCCCAGCAATTACAGTGTATCGGACTGAAGAGGATCTACTGCTCTGGTCAGGTTCCTAAGCAGAATTGAACTAGTTATGGCCGTGTGTGTATGAAGCACAGTTCTTTTGTTCTGAGCAAGCTCACTGTTCAGAACACATAGGAAACACAGTAGAGTAGAAGAGTGCTCTTTTCTCTAAAGCAGAGTGTGTTTCTTGTAAGGCGAGCTAGCGTTTGTTTCCCAGTCCTAATGGACTTGAATCACATGCAGTTTCTGGTCCTAGGAGCAAGAGTTTTTTTATTGTATGAATAGTCACTATTGCGCTGCCATTGCCATACACAGAACAAATAGCACTGGCGTCTGTTCCCAGCAAATACAGTGTATTGGACTGAAGAGGATCTACTGTTCTTGTCAGTTTCCTAAGCAGAATTGAACTAAATATGGCCGTGTGTGTAGGAAGCACAGTTCTTTTGTTCTGAGCAAGTTCACTGTTTTGGCCCTATAGGAAACACAGAGGTGTAGAAGAGTGCTCTTTTCTCAAAAGCAGATTGTGTTTCTTGTAAGGCGAGCTAGCCATTGTTTCCCAGTCCTAAATGGAGTTGAATCACATGCAGTTTCTGGTCCTACGAGCAAGAGTTGTTTTCTGGTACGGAAAGTCACTATTCCGCTCCCTTTGCCATACACAGTGCAAATAGCACTCGCGTCTGTTCCCAGCAAGTACAGTGTATCAGAATGAAGAGGAGCTACTGTTCTTGTCATTTTCCTAAGAAGAGTTGAATTAGATATGGCACGTGTGTTTAGGACTCACTGTTATTATTTTCTGAGCAAGCTCACTGTTCTGAACCTATAGGAAACACAGTAGAGTAGAAGAGTGCTTTTTTCTCTAAAGCAGAGTATGATTCTTCTAAGGCGAGCTCGCGGTTGTTTCCCAGTTATAAATGGAGTTGAGTCACATGCAGTTTTGGTCCTACGAGCAAGAGTTGTTTTCTGGTAAGAAGAGACACTATTGTGCTCCAAATGCCATACACAGTGCAAATAGCACATGCGTCTGTTCCCAGCAAGTACAGTGTATTGGACTGAAGAGGACCTACTGTTCTTCTCAGTTTCCTAAGCAGAGTTGAACTAGATATGGCACGTGTGTAGGAAGCACAGTTCTTATGTTCTGAGCAAGCTCACTGTTCTGGCCCTATAGGAAACACAGTAGAGTAGAAGAGTGCTCTTTTTCTAAAGCAGAGTGTGTTTCTTGTAAGGAGAGCTAGCGTTTGTTTCCCAGTCCTAAATGTAGTTGAATCACATGAAGTTTCTGGTCCTAGAGGGAAGAGGTTTTTTTATGGTAAGAATAGTCACTATTGTTATGCCATTGCCATACACAGGACAAAAAGCACTGGCGTCTGTTCCCAGCAAGTACAGTGTATTAGACTGAAGAGGAGCTACTGTTCTTCTCAGTTTCCTAAGCAGAGTTGAACTAGATATTGCCCGTGTGTCTAGGAAGAACAGTTCATTTGTTCTGAGCAAGCTCACTGTTCTGGCCCTATTGGAAACACAGTAGAGTAGAAGAGTGCTCTTTTCTCAAAAGCAGAGTGTGTTTCTTGTAAGGCGAGCTAGCATTTGTTTCCCAGTCCTAAATGGAGTTGAGTCACATGCAGTTTTTTGTCCTACGAGCAAGAGTTGTTTTCTGGTAAGACGAGTCACTATTGTGCTCCAATTGCCATACACAGTGCAAATAGCACTCGCGTATGTTCCCAGCAAGTACAGTGTATTGGACTGAATAGGAGCTACTGTTCTTGTCAGTTTCCTAAGCAGAGTTGAACTAGATATGGTCCATGTGTGTAGGAAGCACAGTTCTTTTGTTCTGAGCAAGCTCACTCTTCTGGCCCTATAGGAAACACAGTAGAGTAGAAGAGTGCTCTTTTCTCAAAAGCAGAGTGTGTTTCTTGTAAGGCGAGCTAGCATTTGTTTCCCAGTCCTAAATGGAGTTGAATCACATGCAGTTTGTGGTCCTACGAGCAAGAGTTGTTTTATGGTAAGAATAGTCACTATTGCGCTGCCATTGCCATACACAGGACAAATAGCACTGGCGTCTGTTCCCAGCAAGTACAGTGTATTGGACTGAAGAAGATCTACTGCTCTGGTCAGGTTCCTAAGCAGAATTGAACTAGATATGGCCGTGTGTGTAGGAAGCACAGTTCTTTTGTTTTGAGCAAGCTCACTGTTCAGACCCCATAGGAAACACAGTAGAGAAGAAGAGTGCTCTTTTCTCAAAAGCAGAGTGTGTTTCTTGTAAGGCGAATTAGCGTTTGTTTCTGAGTCCTAAATGGAGTTGAATCACATGCAGTTTCTGGTCCTACGAGCAAGAGTTGTTTTCTGGTAAGGAAAGTCACTATTGTGCTCCCATTGCCATACACAGTGCAAATAGCACTGGCGTCTGTTCCCAGCAAGTACAGTGTATCAGACTGAAGAGGAGCTACTGTTCTTGTTTGTTTCCTAAGCAGAGTTGAACTAGATATGGCCCGCGTGTGTAGGAAGCACAGTTCTTTTGTTCTGAGCAAGCTCACTCTTTGGACCCCATAGGAAACACAGTAGAGTAGAAGAGTGCTCTTTTCTCAAAAGCAGAGTGTGTTTCATGTAAGGCGAGCTAGCATTTGTTTCCCAGTCCTAAATGGAGTTGAATCACATGCAGTTTCTGGTCCTACCAGCAAGAGTTGTTTTCTGGTAAGGAAAGTCACTATTGCGCTCCCACTGCCATACACAGTGCAAATAGCACTCGCGTCTGTTCTCAGCAAGTACAGTGTATCGAACTAAAGAGGAGCTACTGTTCTTGTCAGTTTCCTAAGCAGAGTTGAACTAGATATGGCCCGTGTGTGTAGGAAGCACAATTCTTTTGTTCTGAGCAAGCTCACTGTTCTGGCCCTACAGGAAACACAGTAGAGTATATGAGTGCTCTTTTCTCTAAAGCAGAGTGTGTTTCTTGTAAGGCCAGCTCGCGTTTGTTTCCCAGTCCTAAATGGAGTTGAGTCACAGACAGTTTTTGGTCCTAAAAGCAAGAGTTGTTTTCTGGTAAGAAGAGTCACTATTGCGCTCTAAATGCCATACACAGTGCAAATAGCACTCGCGTCTGTTCCCAGCAAGTACAGTGTATCGGACTGAATAGGAGCTACTGTTCTTGTCAGTTTCCTAAGCAGAGTTGAAGTAGATATGGTCCATGTGTGTAGGAAGCACAGTTCTTTTGTTCTGACCAAGATCACTGTTTGGACCCCATAGGAAACACAGTAGAGTAGAAGAGTGCTCTTTTCTCAAAAGCAGAGTGTGTTTCTTGTAAGGCGAGCTAGCGTTTGTTTCCCAGTTTTAAATGGAGTGGAATCACATGCAGTTTGTGGTCCTACGAGCAAGAGTTGTTTTATGGTAATAATAGTCACTATTGCGCTGCCATTGCCATACACAGGACAAATAGCACTGGCGTCTGTTCCCAGCAAGTACAGTGCATTGGACTGAAGAGGATCTACTGCTCTGGTCAGGTTCCTAAGCAGAATTGAACTAGATATGGCCGTGTGTGTAGGAAGCACAGTTCTTTTGTTCTGAGCAAGCTCACTATTCGGACCCCATAGGAAACACAGTAGAGTAGAAGAGTGCTCTTTTCTCAAAAGCAGAGTGTGTTTCTTGTAAGGCGAATTAGCGTTTGTTTCTGAGAACTAAATGGAGTTGAATCACATGCAGTTTCTGGTCCTACGAGCAAGAGTTTTTTTCTGGTAAGGAAAGTCACTATTGTGCTCCCATTGCCATACACAGTGCAAATAGCACTGGCGTCTGTTCCCAGCAAGTACAGTGTATCGGACTGAAGAGGATCTAATGTCTTGTCAGTTTCCTAAGCAGAGTTGAACTAGATAAGGCCCGTGTGTGTAGGAAGCACAGTTCTTATGTTCTGAGCAAGCTCACTGTTCTGGCCCTACAGGAAACACAGTAGTGTATATGAGTGCTTTTTTCTCTAAAGCAGAGTGTGTTTCTTGTAAGGCCAGCTCGCATTTGTTTCCCAGTCCTAAATGGAGTTGAGTCACAGACAGTTTTTGGTCTTAAAAGCAAGAGTTGTTTTCTGGTAAGAAGAGTCACTATTGCGCTCTAAATGCCATACACAGTGCAAATAGCACTCGCGTCTGTTCCCAGCAAGTACAGTGTATTGGACTGAATAGGAGCTACTGTTCTTGTCAGTTTCCTAAGCAGAGTTGAACTACATATGGTCCTTGTGTGTAGGAAACACAGTTCTTTTGTTCTGAGCAAGCTCACTGTTTGGAGCCATAGGAAACACAGTAGAGTAGAAGAGTGCTCTTTTCTCAAAAGCAGAGTGTGTTTCTTGTAAGGCGAGCTAGCGTTTGTTTCAAAGTCCTAAATGGAGTGGAATCACATGCAGTTTGTGGTCCTACGAGAAAGAGTTGTTTTATAAGAATAGTCACTATTGCGCTGCCATTGCCATATACAGGACAAATAGCACTGGCGTCTATTCCCAGCAAGTACAGTGTATTGGACTGAAGAGGATCTACTGCTCTGGTCAGGTTCCTAAGCAGAATTGAACTAGATATGGCCGTGTGCGTAGGAAGCACAGTTCTTTTGTTCTGAGCAAGCTCACTGTTCGGACCCCATAGGAAACACAGTAGAGTAGAAGAGTGCTCTCTTCTCAAAAGCAGAGTGTGTTTCTTGTAAGGCGAGCTAGCGTTTGTTTCCCAGTCCTAAATGGAGTTGAATCACATGCAGTTTCTGGTCCTACGAACAAGAGCTGTTTTCTGGTAAGGAAAGTCACTATTGCGCTCCCATTGCCATACTAGGGCAAATAGCACTCGCGTCTTTTCCCAGCAAGTACAGTGTATTGGACTGAATAGGAGCTACTGTTCTTGTCAGTTTCCTAAGCAGAGTTGAACTACATATGGTCCTCGTGTGTAGGAAGCACAGTTCTTTTGTTCTGAGCAATCTCACTGTTTGGACACCATAGGAAACACAGTAGAGTAGAAGAGTGCTCTTTTCTCAAAAGCAGAGTGTGTTTCTTGTAAGGCGAATTAGCATTTGTTTCTGAGTCCTAAATGGAGTTGAATCACATGCAGTTTCTGGTCCTACGAGCAAGAGTTGTTTTCTGGTAAGGAAAGTCACTATTGTGCTCCCATTGCCATACACAGTGCAAATAGCACTGGCGTCTGTTCCCAGCAAGTACAGTGTATCGGACTGAAGAGGAGCTACTGTTCTTGTTTGTTTCCTAAGCAGAGTTGAACTAGATATGGCCCGTGTGTGTAGGAAGCACAGTTCTTTTGTTCTGAGCAAGCTCACTCTTTGGACCCCATAGGAAACACAGTAGAGCAGAAGAGTGCTCTTTTCTCAAAAGCAGAGTGTGTTTCATGTAATGCGAGCTAGCATTATTTCCCAGTCCTAAATGGAGTTGAATCACATGCAGTTTCTGGTCCTACGAGCAAGAGTTGTTTTCTAGTAAGGAAAGTCACTATTGTGCTCCCACTGCCATACACAGTGCAAATAGCACTGGCGTCTGTTCCCAGCAAGTACAGTGTATCGGACTGAAGAGGATCTAATGTCTTGTCAGTTTCCTAAGCAGAGTTGAACTAGATAAGGCCCGTGTGTGTAGGAAGCACAGTTCTTATGTTCTGAGCAAGCTCACTGTTCTGGCCCTACAGGAAACACAGTAGAGTATATGAGTGCTTTTTTCTCTAAAGTAGAGTGTGTTTCTTGTAAGGCCAGCTCGCGTTTGTTTCCCAGTCCTAAATGGAGTTGAGTCACAGACAGTTTTTGGTCCTAAAAGCAAGAGTTGTTTTCTGGTAAGAAGAGTCACTATTGCGCTCTAAATGCCATACACAGTGCAAATAGCACTCGCGTCTGTTCCCAGCAAGTACAGTGTATTGGACTGAATAGGAGCTACTGTTCTTGTCAGTTTCCTAAGCAGAGTTGAAGTAGATATGGTCCATGTGTGTAGGAAGCACAGTTCTTTTGTTCTGACCAAGATCACTGTTTGGACCCCATAGGAAACACAGTAGAGTAGAAGAGTGCTCTTTTCTCAAAAGCAGAGTGTGTTTCTTTTAAGGCGAGCTAGCGTTTTTTTCCGTTTCCTAAATGGAGTGGAATCACATGCAGTTTCTGGTCCTAAGAGCAAGAGTTGTTTTCTGGTAAGGGAAGTCTATATTGCACTCCCATTGCCATAAACAGTGCAAATAGCCTTCCCGTCTTTTCCCAGCAAGTACAGCGTATTGGACTGAAGAGGAGCTGCTGTTCTTGTCAGTTTACTAAGCAGAGTTGAACTAGATATGGTCCGTGTGTGTAGGAAGCATAGTTCTTTTGTTCTGAACAAGCTCACTGTTTGGACCCCATAGGAAACACAGTAGAGTAGAAGAGTGCTCTTTTCTCAAAAGCAGAGTGTTTTTCTTGGAAGTCGAGCTAGCGTTTGTTTCCCAGTCCTAAATGGAATTGAGTCACATGCAGTTTTTTGTGCTACGAGCAAGAGTTGTTTTCTGGTAAGACAAGTCACTATTGTGCTCCAATTGCCATACTCAGTGCAAATAGCAGTCGCGTCTGTTCCCCGCAAGTACAGTGTATTCGACTGAAGAGGAGCTACTGTTCTTGTTTGTTTCCTAAGCAGAGTTGAACTAGATATGGCCCGTGTGTGTAGGAAGCACAGTTCTTTTGTTCTGAGCAACTCACTCTTTGGACCCCATAGGAAACACAGTAGAGTAGAAGAGTGCTCTTTTCTCAAAAGCAGAGTGTGTTTCTTGTAAGGCCAGCTCGCGTTTGTTTTCCAGTCCTAAATGGAGTTGAATCACATGCAGTTTCTGTTCCTACGAGCAAGAGTTGTTTTCTGGTAAGGAAAGTCACTATTGCGCTCCCATTGCCATACACAGTGCAAATAGCACATGCGTCTGTTCCCAGCAAGTACAGTGTATTGGACTGAAGAGGACCTACTGTTCTTCTCAGTTTCCTAAGCAGAGTTGAACTAGATATGGCCCGTGTGTGTAGGAAGCACAGTTCTTATGTTCTGAGCAAGCTCACTGTTCTGGCCCTGTAGGAAACACAGTAGAGTAGAAGAGTGCTCTTTTTCTAAAGCAGAGTGTGTATCTTGTAAGGAGAGCTAGCATTACTTTCCAGTCCTAAATGGAGTTGAATCACATGCAGTTTCTGGTCCTAGGAGCAAGAGTTGTTTTCTGGTAAGGAAAGTCACTATTGCGCTCCTATTGCCATACACAGTGCAAATAGCCCTCCCGTCGGTTCCCAGCAAGTACAGTGTATTTGACTGAAGAGGATCTACTGTTCTTGTCAGATTTATAAGCAGAATTGAACTAAATATGGCCATGTGTGTAGGAAGCACAGTTCTTTTGTTCTGAGCAATCTCACTGTTTTGGCCCTATAGGAAACACAGTAGTGTAGAAGAGTGCTCTTTTCTCAAAAGCAGATTGTGTTTCTTGTAAGGCGAGCTAGCCATTGTTTCCCAGTCCTAAATGGAGTTGAATCACATGCAGTTTCTGGTCCTACGAGCAAGAGTTGTTTTCTGGTAAGGAAAGTCACTATTCCGCTCCCTTTGCCATACACAGTGCAAATAGCACTCGCGTCTGTTCCCCGCAAGTAAGTGTATCAGAATGAAGAGGAGCTACTGTTCTTGTCATTTTCCTAAGAAGAGTTGAATTAGATATGGCACGTGTGTTTAGGAAGCACTGTTATTATTTTCTGAGCAAGCTCACTGTTCTGAACCTATAGGAAACACAGTAGAGTAGAAGAGTGCTTTTTTCTCTAAAGCAGAGTATGATTCTTGTAAGGCGAGCTCGCGGTTGTTTCCCAGTTATAAATGGAGTTGAGTCACATGCAGTTTTTGATCCTACGAGCAAGAGTTGTTTTCTGGTAAGAAGAGTCACTATTGTGCTCCAAATGCCATAAATAGTGCAAATAGCACTCTGGTCTGTTCCCAGCAAGTACAGTGTATTGGACTGAATAGGAGCTACTGTTCTTGTAAGTTTCATAAGCAGAGTTGAACTAGATATGGTCCATGTGTGTAGGAAGCACAGTTCTTTTGTTCTGAGCAAGCTCACTGTTTGGACTCCATAGGAAACACAGTAGAGTAGAAGAGTGCTCTTTTCTCAAAAGCACAGTGTGTTTCTTGTAAGGCGAGCTAGCATTTGTTTCCCAGTCCTAAATGGCGTTGAATCACATGCGGTTTGTGGTCCTACGAGCAAGAGATGTTTTCTGGTAAGGAAAGTCACTATTGTGCTCTCATTGCCATACACAGTGTAAATAGCACTCGTGTCTGTTCCCAGCAAGTACAGTGTATTGGACTGAAGAGGAGCTACTGTTCTTGTAAGTTTCCTAAGCAGAGTTGAACTACATATGGTCCATGTGTGTAGGAAGCACAGTTTTTTTGTTCTGATCAAGCTCACTGTATGGACCCCATAGGAAACACAGTAGAGTAGAAAAGTGCTCTTTTCTAAAGCAGTGTGTTTCTTGTAAGGCGAGCTAGCGTTTGTTTCCCAGTCCTAAATGGAGATGAATCACATGCAGTTTCTGGTCCTACAAGCAAGAGTTGTTTTCTGGTACGAAAGTCACTATTGTGCTCCCAATGCCATACACAATGCAAATAGCACATGCGTCTGTTCCCTGCAAGTACAGTGTATTGGACTGAAGAGGAGCTACTGTTCTTGTCAGTTTCCTAAGCAGAGTTGAAATAGATATGGCCCGTGTGTCTAGGAAGCACAGTTCATTTGTTCTGAGCAAGCTCACTGTTCTGGCCCTATAGGAAACACAGTAGAGTAGAAGAGTGCTCTTTTCTCAAAAGCAGAGTGTGTTTCTTGTAAGGCAGCTAGAGTTTGTTTCCCAGTCTTAAATGGAGTTGAGTCACATGCAGTTTTTTGTCCTACGAGCAAGAGTTGTTTTCTGGTAAGACGAGTCACTATTGTGCTCCAATTGCCATACACAGTGCAAATAGCACTCGCATCTGTTCTCAGCAAGTACAGTGTATCGAACTGAAGAGGAGCTACTGTTCTTGTCAGTTTCCTAAGCAGAGTTGAACTAGATATGGCCCGTGTGTGGAGGAAGCACAGTTATTATGTTCTGAGCAAGCTCACTGTTCTGGCCCTACAGGAAACACAGTAGAGTAGATGAGTGCTCTTTTCTCTAAAGCATAGTGTGTTTCTTGTAAGGCCAGCTCGCGTTTGTTTCCCAGTCCTAAATGGAGTTGAGTCACAGACAGTTTTTGGTCCTACGAGCAAGAGTTGTTTTCTGGTAAGAGGAGTCACTATTGCGCTCCAAATGCCATACACATTGCAAATAGCACTCGCGTCTGTTCCCAGCAAGTACAGTGTATTGGACTGAATAGGAGCTACTGTTCTTGTCAGTTCTTAAGCAGAGTTGAACTAGATATGGTCCATGTGTGTAGGAAGCACAGTTCTTTTGTTCTGACCAAGCTCACTGTTTAGACCCTATAGGAAACACAGTAGAGTAGAAGAGTGCTCTTTTCTCAAAAGCAGAATGAGTTTCTTGTAAGGCGAGCTAGCGTTTGTTTCCCAGTCCTAAATGGAGTTGAATCACATGGAGTTTGTGGTCCTACGAGCAAGAGTTGTTTTATGGTAAGAATAGTCACTATTGTGCTGCCATTGCCATACACAGGACAAATAGCACTGGCGTCTGTTCCCAGCAAGTACAGTGTATTGGACTGAAGAGGATCTACTGCTCTGGTCAGGTTCCTAAACAGAATTGAACTAGATATGGCCGTGTGTGTAGGAAGCACAGTTCTTTTGTTTTGAGCAAGCTCACTGTTCTGGCCCTATAGGAAACACAGTAGAGTAGAAGAGTGCTCTTCTCTCAAAAGCAGAGTGTGTTTCTTGTAAGGAGAGCTCGCGTTTGTTTCCCAGTCCTAAATGAAGTTGAGTCACATGCAGTTTTTTGTCCTACGAGCAAGAGTTGTTTTATGGTTAGAAGAGTCACTATTGTGCTCCAAATGCCATACAGAGTGCAAATAGCACTCGGGTCTGTTCCCAGCAAGTACAGTCTATTGGACTGAATAGGAGCTACTGTTCTTCTCAGTTTCATAAGCAGATTTGAACTAGATATGATCCATGTGTGTAGGAAGCACAGTTCTTTTGTTCTGAGCAAGCTCACTGTTCGGACCACATAGGAAACACAGTAGAGTAGAAGAGTGCTCTTTTCTCTAAAGCAGTGTGTTTCTTGTAAGGCGAGCTAGCGTTTGTTTCCCAGTCCTAAATGGAGTTGAATCACATGCAGTTTCTGGTCCTACGAGCAAGAGTTTTTTTATGGTAAGAATAGTCACTATTGCGCTGCCATTGCCATACACAGGACAAATAGCACTGGTGTCTGTTCCCAGCAAGTACAGTGTATTGGACTGAAGAGGAGCTACTGTTCTTGTCAGTTTCCTAAGCAGAGTTGAACTAGATATGGCCCGTGTGTTTAGGAAGCACAGTCATTATGTTCTGAGCAAGCTCACTGTTCTGGCCCTATAGGAAACACAGTAGAGTAGATGAGTGCTCTTTTCTCTAAAGCAGAGTGTGTTTCTTGTAAGGCGAGCTCACGTTTGTTTCCCAGTCCTAAATGGAGTTGAGTCACATGCAGTTTTTGGTCCTACGAGCAAGAGTTGTTTTCTGGTAAGAAGAGTCACTATTGTGCTCCAAGTGCCATACACAGTGCAAATAGCACTGGCACCTGTTCCCAGCAAGTACAGTGTATTGGACTGATGAGGAGCTACTGTTCTTCTCAGTTTTCTAAGCAGAGTTGAACTAGATATGGCCCGTGTGTCTAGGAAGCACAGTTCATTTGTTCTGAGCAAGCTCACTGTTCTGGCCCTATAGGAAACACAGTAGAGTAGAAGAGTGCTCTTTTCTCAAAAGCAGAGTGTGTTTCTTGTAAGGCGAGCTAGAGTTTGTTTCATAGTCGTAAATGGAGTTGAGTCACATGCAGTTTTTTGTCCTACGAGAAAGATTTGTTTTCTGGTATGACGAGTCACTATTGTGCACCAATTGCGATTCACAGTTCAAATAGCACTCGCGTCTGTTCTCAGCAAGACCAGTGTATCGGACTGAAGAGGAGCTACTGTTCTTGTCAGTTTCCTAAGCAGAGTTGAACTACATATGGTCCTTGTGAGTAGGAAGCACAGTTCTTTTGTTCTGAGCAAGCTCACTCTTTGGACCCCATTTGAAACACAGTAGAGTAGAAGAGTGCTCTTTTCTCTAAATCAGAGTGTGTTTCTTGTAAGGCGAGCTAGCCTTTGTTTCCCAGTCCTAAATGGAGTGGAATCACATGCAGTTTCTGTCCTACGAGCAAGAGTTGTTTTATGGTAAAAATAGTCACTATTGTGCTGCCATTGCCACACACAGGACAAATAGCACTGGCGTCTGTTCGCAGCAAGTACAGTGTATTGTACTGAAGAGGATCTACTGTTCTTGTCAGGTTCCTAAGCAGAATTGAACTAGATATGGCCGTGTGTGTAGGAAGCACAGTTCTTTTGTTCTGAGCAAGCTCACTCTTAGGACCCCATAGGAAACACAGTAGAGTAGAAGAGTGCTCTTTTCTCAAAAGCAGATTGTGTTTTTTGTAAGGCAAGCTATCATTTGTTTCCCAGTCCTAAATGGAGTTGAATCACATGCAGTTTCTGGTCCTATGAGCAAGAGTTGTTTTCTGGTAAGGAAAGTCACTATTGTGCTCTCTTTGCCATACACAGTGCAAATAGCACTTGCGTCTCTTCCCCGCAAGTACAGTGTATTGGACTGAAGAGGAGCTACTGTTCTTGTCAGTTTCCTAAGCAGAGTTGAACTAGATATGGTCGATGTGTGTAGGAAGCACAGTTCTTTTGTTCTGAGCAAGCTCACTGTTTGGACGCCATAGGAAACACAGTAGAGTAGAAGAGTGCTCTTTTCTTGTAAGGCGAGCTAGCCTTTGTTTCCCAGTCCTAAATGGAGTTGAGTCACATGCAGTTTTTTGTCCTACGAGCAAGAGTTGTTTTCTGGTAAGGAAAGTCACTATTGTGCTGTCATTGCCATACACAGGGCAAATAGCACTCGCGTCTGTTCCCAGCAATTACAGTGTATTGGACTGAAGAGGAGCTGCTGTTCTTGTCAGTTTCATAAGCAGAGTTGAACTAGATATGGCCTGTGTGTAGGAAGCACAGTTCTTTTTTTCTGAGCAAGCTCAATGTTCTGGCCCTATAGGAAACACATTAGAGTAGAATACTGCTCTTTTCTCAAAAGCAGAGTGTGTTTCTTGTAAGGCGAGCTCGGGTTTGTTTCCCAGTCCTAAATGGAGTTGAGTCCCATGCAGTTTTTTGTCCTACGAGCAAGAGTTGTTTTCTGGTAAGACGAGTCACTATTGTGCTCCAATTGCCTTTCGCAGTGCAAATAGCACTCGCGTCTGTTCTCAGCAAGTACAGTGTATCGGACTGAAGAGGAGCTACTGTTCTTGTCAGTTTCCTAAGCAGAGTTGAACTAGATATGGCCCGTGTGTGTAGGAAGCACAGTTCTTTTTTTCTGAGCAAGCTCACTGTTCTGGCCCTGTAGGAAACACAGTAGAGTAGAAGAGTGCTCTTTTCTCTAAAGCAGAGTGTGTTTCTTATAAGGCGAGCTCACGTTTGTTTCCCAGTCCTAAATGGAGTTGAGTCACAGACAGTTTTTGGTCCTACGAGCAAGAGCTGTTTTCTGGTAAGAAGAGTCATTATTGCGCTCCAAATGCCATACACAGTGCAAATAGCACTCGCATCTGTTCTCAGCAAGTACAGTGTATCGGACTGAAGAGGAGCTACTGTTCTTGTCAGTTTCCTAAGCAGAGTTGAACTAGATATGGCCCGTGTGTGTAGGAAGCACAGTTCTTTTGTTCTGAGCAAGCTCACTGTTCTGGCCCTGTAGGAAACACAGTAGAGTAGAAGAGTGCTATTTTCTCTAAAGCAGAGTGTGTTTCTTGTACGGCGAGCTCAC
>NW_026736460.1:0-69673 GCF_949786415.1 Peromyscus eremicus
CAGAGCAATTTTGAGAGTGCTAGCTGAAATGATCCAGTCCTCAAAGACTACTTGAATAAGGATTTGAGATAAACCCTGAATTTGGCATTATATACAGACTGGATAACGAAGGATATAGTTACCTTTCCTAGAATTTGACAATTAACCTAAAATTTTTCTTTCAGGATAAAGATAACTTCGCCCATACCCAGCAGGAAGCAATTTCAAGAATACGACGCCCACATTCCTAAAGAGGTGGTGTGGGGTGGTTGGTTTTTTTTTTTTTGGTCTTCTAGGTCTTTTAATGGGTTTTGGGTCTGGGATAATTTTCATTGATTAGGGGGGTTGGTTATAAGTTGTTGTAAAGGGTGAGGAAAAGGGCTAAGCAAAGGAGATTAGATTTAACGTTCTTATTAAAAAAAAGAGAGAAAGAAAGAAAGAAAGAAAAAAATGTAAATACTTTACATTGGATTGGATTGTTTTATAGTGTATATAAATTATATATATTGAAATTGATTTATTAGAAAATGCTATATGTATATTTCTAATTGTACCATTCATTTAACAATGTAATGCAATTTTCTAATCCTTGAATGTTGTTATTAACAACTATTAGGATATAAAGAAATGAAAGTTAGTAGTTAGACATTATAATAGAACCTGTAGTTATATTAGGTATGTTTTCAATATTGAGTAGATATATTTAGATAGACAAGTTATCTTCAAACCCTTCAGAGATCTACAGAATATGGCATTTAAAATGTTTTAATAACTTAGAAAAATTTTTCTTTTTTGTTATGACTATGAGACATGTCGCTCCTGACAGTACCAATCTACTTCAGAGAAAATATGGGCATTGAAAAAACTGTAATTGGAGTTAACTTTCATTGTAGCAAAAGTTAGCCACTGGACAACAAAGTATCCCTCGAATCACTGCTGATGAACAGGACAGACAAGACACGAAACAAAGGACTACTGATTCTTGTCAAAACAAGTGTGGTTATGGCTTTATTAAAAGGCATCTTCTGAGGCCAGGACAATATGGCACCATCCCTGAAGTGGCCCTTCGTAATCCGGGAAAGGTACAGTGCCCTTTTCTTTGAAGGCAGGCTGAACAGGCAGTGGGCCGATGCGTTCTGATGTGTAATGGGGAGGTAGCTGAAACAGTTATTCTTGAAGAGTAATTAAGCTCACACCTCTCAACAGAAGAATGGCATTTAATAGAGGGATGTGAAGAAGAACGGGATGCTGAAATGAAGCCACATACACACATAGCCAAGAAGAATGGACAGCTGAATTCCAAAAAACATCAACAATTTCCAGAATTTAAAATCCTGAATCATGACATGAAACTAGGGGAATTCAGGTATTTCTGGTATATAGACTGCTCTCACCCAATGTGAGGTTGAACTGTTGACCTTGTGTACATTCTACTTCACAAATGAGTCTGTCAGATACGCTAAGCCTATAGGCTGAAGATGATGCCCCAACACTTGTGGAGAAACCTCAGATGATTGTCCAGACAGCTGGCTGTTTCTGTCAACTCACAAGTTTTTGGAAGTTGCTTGCATATACTTACTGTTTTTATTTTTTTGTTAGCTAATACTATTTTCTTCTTGGGTCTCTGAGGGAGTTGAAGATTAGATAGTTATAGTTGACGATTAATTAGGATAGAAAGTGAATTAGATACAATAGAATAGATAATGAAATTATTTTCTCTGAATTTGTCAAATACAAATGAACTAGACATTGTTTAGGTATTTATTACTTGTATATATTGTATATAGTTATTGTACTTTTGTATATAGTTTTTCTTATGTTAGTTATAAGCTTTTTCTTTTTTCCTTTTTATTAAAATAGAAAAGGGGAAATATGTGATATTTATTTGTATTAAAATGTTATTTGTATGTTAATAAATAAAGTTGCCCGGGGGTCAGAGCTATTAGCAAGCCATAGGAAAGCAGGGCAGTGGTGGCGTATACTTGTATTCCCAGCACTTGGTATACAGAGCTGGGTAAGTCTCTGTGTGTTCAGGGATACAGTCATTATTGGACACACATGCCTTTAATCTCAATACCAAGCAAGGAAAACCTGGAGGCCTATACAGACAGCCGTGACAAGGCAGTCATGTGGTTGGATATACAACCAATGAGAAGGCAGAACAGGAACACTATATAAAGACATTAAAACAGGGGTAGTGAGTTATGAGAGGTAGGAAAACTGCAGGAGGAAGAGTAAGGTTTTAGCTCTTAGCTCTGACCTCTTGCTTTCTTCTTTGCATTGGTTCTGTGTTTCTTATTAAATAAGAAGGTTGGTTATATCTACACAATACACTGTACTTGCTGGGAACAGATGCGAGTGCTATTTGCACTGTGTACGGCAATGGGAGCACAATAGTGGCTCTTCTTACCAGAAAACAACTCTTGCTCTTAGTACCAGTAACTGCATGTGATTCAAATCCACTTAGGACTGGGAAACAAACGCTAGCTCGCCTTACATGAAACACACTCTACTTTTGAGAAAAGAGCACTCTTCTTCTCTACTGTGTTTCCTATGGGGTCCGAACAGTGAGCTTGCTCAGAACAAAAGAACTGTGCTTCCTAAACACACGGGCCATATCTAGTTCAACTCTGCTTAGGAAACTGACAAGAACAATAGCTCCTCTTCAGTCCAATACACTGTAATTGCTGGGAACAGACGCGAGTGCCGTTTGCACTGTGTAATGCAATGGGAGCGCAATAGTGACTTTCCTTACCAGAAAATAACTCTTGCTCGTAGGACCCAAAACTGCATGTTATTCAACTCCATTTAGGACTGGGACACAAACGCGAACTCGCCTTACAAGAAACACACTCTGCTTTTGAGAAAAGAGCACTCTTCTACTCTACATGTTTCCTATAGCGCCAGAATAGTGAACTTGCTCAGAAAAAAAGAACTGGGCTTCCTACACACACGGCCATATCTAGTTCAATTCTGCATAGGAAACTAACAAGAACAGTAGATCCTCTTCAGTCCAATACACTGTACATGCTGGGAACAGACGCCAGTGCTATTTGCCTTGTGTATGACAATGGGAGCACAATAGTGACTTTTCATACCAGAAAACAACTCTTGCTCCTAGGAACAGAAACTGCATGTGATTCAACTCCACTTAGGACTGGGAAAAAAACACTAGCTCGGACTTACGAGAAACACACTCTGCTTTGAGAAAAGAGCACTCTACTACTCTACTGTGTTTTCAATGGGGGTCCGAACAGTGAGCTTGCTCAGAACAAAAGAACTGTACATCCTGCAAACATGGACATATCTAGTTCAATTGTGCTTAGGAAACTGACAAGAACAGTAGATCCTCTTCAGTGCAATACACTGTACATGTTGGGAACAGAAGCCAGTGCTATTTGCCCTGTGTATGAAATTGGGGAGCACAATAGTGACTCTTCTTACCAGAAAATATCTCTTGCTCGTAGGAACAGAAACTGCATGTGATTCAACTCCATTTAGGACTTGGAAACAAACACTAGCTCGCCTTACAAGAAACATACTCTGCTTTTGAGAAAAGAGCACTCTGATACTCTACTGAGTTTCCTATATGGCCAGAACAGTGAGCTTGCTCAGAACAAAAGAACTGTGCTTCCTACACACACGGCTATATCTAGTTCAACTCTGCATAGGAAACTGACAAGAAAAGTAGATCCTCTTCAGTCCAATACACTGTACATGCTGGGAAAAGACGCCAGTGCTATTTGCCCTGTGTATGACAATGGGAGCGCAATAGTGACTCTTCTTACCAAAAAACAACTCTTGCTGGTAGGACCAGAAACTGCATGTGATTCAACTCCATTTAGCTCTGGGAAGCAAACGCTATCTCGCCTTACAAGAAACACACTGTGCTTTAGAGAAAATAGCACTGTGTTTCCTATGGGGTCCTCACAGTGAGCTTGCTCAGAACAAAAGAACTGTGCTTCCTATACACACGGGCCATATCTAGTTCAACACTACTTAGGAAACTGACAAGAACAGTAGCTCCTCTTCAGTCCAATACACTGTATTTGCTGGGAACAGACGTGAGTGCTATTTGTGCTGTGTATGGCAAAGGGAGCGCAATAGTGACTTTCCTTACCAGAAAACAACTCTTGCTCATAGGACCAAAAACTGCATGTGATTCAACTCCATTTAGGGGTGGGAAACAAACGCTAGCTCACCTTACAAGAAAAATACTCTGCTTTTGAGAAAAGAGCACTCTTCTACTCTACTGTGTTTCCTATAGTGCCAGAACAGTAGGCTTGCTCAGAAAAAAAGAACTGTGCTTCCTACACACAAGGGCTATATCTAGTTCAACTCTGGTTAGGAAACTGAAAAGAACAGTAGTTCCTCTTCAGTCCATTACACTGTACATGCTGGGAACAGACGCCAGTGCTATTTGCCCTGTGTATGACAAATGGAGCTCAATAATGACTCTTCTTACCAGAAAACAACTCTTGATCCTAGGATCAGAAACTGCATTTGATTCAACTCCTTTTAGGACTGGGAAACAAAGGCTAGCACGCCTTACAAGAAACACAATCTGCTTTTGAGAAAAGAGCACTCTTCTACTCTACTGTGTTTCCTATGGGGTCCTAACAGTGAGCTTGCTCAGAACAAAAGAACTGTGTTTCCTACACACACGGGCCATATCTAGTTCAACTCTGCTTAGGAAATTGACAAGAACAGTAGCTCCTCTTCTGTCCTATACAATGTACTTGCTGGCAACAGACGCGAGTGCTATTTGCACTGTGTATGGCAATGGAAGCGCAATAGTGTCTCTTCTTACCAGAAAACAATTCTTGCTCGTAGGACCAGAAACTTCATGTGATTCAACTCCATTTAGGACTGGGAAACAAACGCTAGCTCGCCTTACAAGAAACACACTCTGCTTTTGAGAAAAGAGCACTCTTCTACTATACTGTGTTTCCTATAGGGCCAGAAGAGTGAGCTTGCTCAGAACAAAGGAACTGTGCTTCCTACACAGACAGGCCATATCTAGTTCAACTTTGCTTAGGTAACTGACAAGAACAGTAGATCCTCTTCAGTCCAATACACTGTACATGCTGGGAGCATTCGCGAGAGCTATTTGCACTGTGTATGGCAATGGGAGCACAATAGTGACTCTTCTTACCAGAAAACAACTCTTGCTTTTAGGACCAGAAACTGCATGTGATTCAACTCCATTTAGAACTGGGAAACAAAAGCTAGCTCGCCTTACAACAAACACACTCTGCTTTTGAGAAAAGAGCACTCTTCTACTCTCCTGTGTTTTCTATACGGACAGAACAGTGACCTTGCTCAGAACAAAACAACTGTGCTTCCTACACACACGGGCCATATCTAGTTCAACTCTGCTTAGGAAACTGACAAGAACAGTAGATCCTCTTCAGTCCAGTACACTGTATATGCTGGGAACAGACGCCAGTGCTGTTTGCCCAGTGTATGACAATTGGAGCGCAATAGTGACTCTTCTTACCAGAAAACAACTCTTGCTCCTAGGATCAGAAACTGCATGTGATTGAACTCCATTTAGGACTGGGAAACAAACGCTAGCTTGCCTTACAAGAAACACACTCTGCTTTTGAGAAAAGAGCACTCTTCAACTCTACTGTGTTTCATATAGGGCCAGAAAAGTGAGCTTGCTCAGGACAAAAGAACTGTGCTTCCTACACACACGGGCCATATCTAGTTCAATTCTGCTTAGGAAACTGACAAGAACAGTAGCTCCTCTTCTGTCCAATACGCTGTACTTGCTGGGAACAGACGCGAGTGCTATTTGCACTGGGTATGGCAATGGAAGCACAATAGTGACACTTCTTACAAGAAAACAACTCTTGCTCGTAGGACCAGAAACTGCATGTGATTCAATTCCAATTAGGACTGGGAAACAAACGTTAGCTCGCCTTACAAGAAACACACTCTGCTTTTGAGAAAAGAGCACTCTTCTACTATACTGTGTTTCCTATAGGCCAGAAGAGTGAGCATGCAGAGAACAAAAGAATGTGCTTTCTACACACATGGCCGTATCTAGTTCAATTCTGCTTAGGAAACTGACAAAAACAGTAGATCCTCTTCAGTCCAATACACTGTACATGCTGGGAACAGACGCCAATGCTATTTGCCCTGTGTATGACAATGGGAGGGCAATAGTGACTCTTCTTACCAGAAAACAACTCTTGCTTGTAGGACCAGAAACTGCATGTGATTCAAATCCGTTTAGGACTTGGAAACAAACGCTAGATCACCTTACAAGAAACACACTCTGCTTTTGAGAAAAGAGCACTCTTCTATTCTACTTTGTTTCTTATAGGGCCAGAAGAGTGATTTCTCAGAAGAAAAGAACTGTGCTTCCTACACACACGGGACATATCTAGTTCAACTCTGATTAGGAAACTGACAAGAACAGTAGCTCCTCTTCAGTCCAATACACTGTACTTGCTGGGAACAGAGTTGAGTGCTATTTGCCCTGTGTATGGCAATGGGAGCGCAAAAGTGACTCTTCTTACCAGAAAACAACTCTTGCTCGTACGTCCAGAAACTGCATGTGATTCAACTATATTTAGGACTGGGAAAAAAACGCTAGCTCACCTTTCAAGAAACACACTCTGCTTTTGAGAAAAGAGCTCTCTTCTACTCTACTGTGTTTCCTAAAGGGCCAGAACAGTGAGCTTGCTCAGAACAAAAGAAGTGTGCTTCCCACACACACGGGCTATATCTAGTTCAACTCTGCTTAGGAAACTGACAAGAACATTAGCTCCTCTTCAGTCCAATACACTGTACATGCTGGGAGCAGACGCGAGTGCTATTTGCACTGTGTATGGCAATGGGAGCGCAATAGTGACTCTTCTTACCAGAAAACAACTCTTGCTCGTAGGACCAGAAACTGCATGGGATTCAACTCCGTTTCTGACTGGGAAACAAACACTAGCTAGCCTTACAAGAAACACACTCTGCTTCTGAGAAAAGAGCACTCTTCTACTCTACTGTGTTTCCTATAGGGCCAGAACAGTGAGCTTGCTCAGAACAAAAGAACTGTGCTTCCTACACACACGGGACATATCTAGTTCATCTCTCCTTAGGAAACTGACAAGAACAGTAGCTCCTCTTCAGTCCAATGCACTGTACTTGCTGGGAACAGACGCGAGTGCTATTTGCACTGTGTATGGCAAAAGGAGCACAATAGTGACTTTCCTTACCAGAAAACAACTCTTGCTCATAGGACCAGAAACTGCATGTGATTCAACTCCATTTAGGACTGGGAAACAAACGCTAGTTCGCCTTACAACAAACACACTCTGCTTTTGAGAAAAGAGCACTCTTCTACTCTACTCTGTTTCCTATAGGGCCAGAACAGTGAGCTTGCTCAGAAAAAAAGAACTGTGCATCCTACACAAACGGGCCATATCTAGTTAAACTCTGCTTAGGAAACTGATAAGAACAGTAGATCCTCTTCAGTCCAATATACTGTACATGCTGGGAACAGACACCAGTGCTATTTGCCCTGTGTATGACAATTGGAGCGCAATAGTGACTCTTCTTACCGTAAAACAACTCTTGCTCCTAGGACCAGAAACTGCATGTGATTGAACTCCATTTAGGACTGGGAAACAAACGCTAGCTTGCCTTACAAGAAACACATTCTGATTTTGAGAAAAGAGCACTCTTCTACTCTACTGTGTTTCTTATAGGGCCAGAACAGTGAGCTTGCTCAGAACAAAAGAAGTGTACTTTCAACACACACGGGCCATATCTATTTCAAGTTTGCTTAGGAAACTGAGAAGAACAGTAGATCCTCTTCAGTCCAATACACTGTACATGCTGGGAACATACGCGAGTGCCATTTGCCCTGAGTATGGCAAAGGGAGCACAATAGTGACTCTTCTTACCAGAAAACAACTGTTGCTCGTAGGACCAGAAACTGCATGTGATTCAACTCCATTTAGGTCTGGGAAGCAAACACTAGGTCGCCTTACACTAAACACACTCGGCTTTTGAGAAAGGAGCACACTACTACTCTACTGTGTTTCCTATGGGTCCGAACAGTGAGCTTGCTCAGAACAAAAGAAATGTGCTTCCTACAAACACGGGCCATATCGAGTTCAATTCTGCTTAGGAAACTGACAAGAACAGTAGCTCCTCTTCAGTCCAATACACTGTACTTGCTGGGAACAGACGCCAGTGCTATTTGCACTGCGTAATGCAATGGGAGCACAATAGTGACTTTTCTTACCAGAAAACAACTCTTGCTCGTACATCCAGAAACTGCATGTGATTCAACTATATTTAGGACTGGGAAACAAACGCTAGGTAGCCTTAGAAGAACCACACTCTGCTTTGGAGTAAAGAGCACTCTTCTACTCTACTGTGTTTCATATAGGGCCAGAAAAGTGAACTTGCTCAGAACAAAAGAACTGTGCTTCCTACACACACGGGCCATATCTAGGTCAACTCTGCTTAGGAAACTGACAAGAACAGTAGATCCTCTTCAGTCCAATACACTGTACAGGCTGGGAACAGACGCCGGTGCTATTTGCCCTGTTTATGACAATGCGAGCGCGATAGTGACTATTCTTACCAGAAAACAACTCTTGCTCGTAGGACCAGAAACTGCACGTGATTCAACTCCATTTAGGTCTGGGAAGCAAACACTAGGTCGCCTTACACTAAACACACTCGGCTTTTGAGAGAAGAGCACTCTACTACTCTACTGTGTTTCCTATGGGGTCCGAACAGTGAGCTTGCTCAGAACAAAAGAACTGTGCTTTTTACACACACGGGCCATATCTAGTTCAACTCTGCTTAGGAAACTGACAAGAACAGCATCTCCTCTTCAGTCCAATACACTGTACTTGCTGGGAAAAGAACGGCAGTGCTATTTGCACTGTGTATGTCAATGGGAGCGCAATAGTGACTCTTCTTACCAGAAAACAACTCTTGCTCTTAGGACCAGAAACTGCATGTGATTCAAACTCCATTTAGGACTGGGAAACAAACGCTAGCTCACCTTCAAGAAACACAATCTGCTTTTGAGAAAAGAGCACTCTCTTCTACTCTACTGTGTTTCCTATAGGGCCAGAACAGTGAGCTTGCTCAGAACAAAAGAACTGTGCTTCCTATACTCACGGGCCATATCTAGTTAAACTCTGCTTAGGAAACTGACAATAACAATATCTCCTCTTCTGTACAATACACTGTACTTGCTGGGAACAGACGGGAGTGCTATTTGCACTGTGTATGGCAATGGTAGCTCAATAGTGACTCTTCTTACCACAAAAACAACTCTTGCTCGTAGGACCAGAAACGGCATGTGATTCAACTCCATGAGGACTGGGAAACAAGCGCTAGCTCGCCTTACAAGAAACACACTCTGCTTTTGAGAAAAGAGCACTCTTCTACTCTACTGTGTTTCCTATAGGGCCAGAAGAGTGAGCTTGCTCAGAACAAAAGAGCTGTGCTTCTTACACACACGGGCCATATCTAGTTCAAACTCTGCTTAGGAAAAAAGATAAGAACAGTAGCTCCTCTTCAGTACAATACTCTGTACTTGCTGGGAACAGACGCGAGTGCTATTTGCATTGTGTATGGAAAAGGGAGCACAAAAGTGACTTTCCTTACCAGAAAACATACCTTGCTTGTAGGACCAAAAACTGCATGTGATTCAACTCCATTTAGGACTGGGAAACAAACGCTAGCTCTCCTTAAAAGAAACACACTCTGCTTTTGAGAAAAGAGCACTCTTCTACTCTACTGTGTTTCCTATAGTGCCAGAACAGTAGGCTTGCTCAGAAAAAAAGAACTGTGCTTCCTACACACAAGGGCTATATCTAGTTCAACTCTGGTTAGGAAACTGACAAGAACAGTAGTTCCTCTTCAGTCCATTACACTGTACATGCTGGGAACAGACGCCAGTGCTATTTGCCCTGTGTATGACAAATGGAGCTCAATAATGACTCTTCTTACCAGAAAACAACTCTTGATCCTAGGATCAGAAACTGCATTTGATTCAACTCCTTTTAGGACTGGGAAACAAAGGCTAGCACGCCTTACAAGAAACACAATCTGCTTTTCAGAAAAGAGCACTCTTCTACTCTACTGTGTTTCCTATGGGGTCCTAACAGTGAGCTTGCTCAGAACAAAAGAACTGTGTTTCCTAAACACACGGGCCATATCTAGTTCAACTCTGCTTAGGAAATTGATAAGAACAGTAGCTCCTCTTCTGTCCTATACAATGTACTTGCTGGCAACAGACGCGAGTGCTGTTTGCACTGTGTATGGCAATGGAAGCGCAATAGTGTCTCTTCTTACCAGAAAACAATTCTTGCTCATAGGACCAGAAACTTCATGTGATTCAACTCCATTTAGGACTGGGAAACAAACGCTAGCTCGCCTTACAAGAAACACACTCTGCTTTTGAGAAAAGAGCACTCTTCTACTATACTGTGTTTCCTATAGGGCCAGAAGAGTGAGCTTGCTCAGAACAAAGGAACTGTGCTTCCTACACAGACAGGCCATATCTAGTTCAACTTTGCTTAGGTAACTGACAAGAACAGTAGATCCTCTTCAGTCCAATACACTGTACATGCTGGGAGCATTCCAGAGAGCTATTTGCACTGTGTATGGCAATGGGAGCACAATAGTGACTCTTCTTACCAGAAAACAACTCTTGCTTTTAGGACCAGAAACTGCATGTGATTCAACTCCATTTAGAACTGCGAAACAAAAGCTAGCTCGCCTTACAACAAACACACTCTGCTTTTGAGAAAAGAGCACTCTTCTACTCTCCTGTGTTTTCTATACGGACAGAACAGTGACCTTGCTCAGAACAAAACAACTGTGCTTCCTACACACACGGGCCATATCTAGTTCAACTCTGCTTAGGAAACTGACAAGAACAGTAGATCCTCTTCAGTCCAGTACACTGTATATGCTGGGAACAGACGCCAGTGCTGTTTGCCCAGTGTATGACAATTGGAGCGCAATAGTGACTCTTCTTACCAGAAAACAACTCTTGCTCCTAGGATCAGAAACTGCATGTGATTGAACTCCATTTAGGACTGGGAAACAAACGCTAGCTTGCCTTACAAGAAACACACTCTGCTTTTGAGAAAAGAGCACTCTTCAACTCTACTGTGTTTCATATAGGGCCAGAAAAGTGAGCTTGCTCAGGACAAAAGAACTGTGCTTCCTACACACACGGGCCATATCTAGTTCAATTCTGCTTAGGAAACTGACAAGAACAGTAGCTCCTCTTCTGTCCAATACGCTGTACTTGCTGGGAACAGACGCGAGTGCTATTTGCACTGGGTATGGCAATGGAAGCACAATAGTGACACTTCTTACGAGAAAACAACTCTTGCTCATAGGACCAGAAACTGCATGTGATTCAATTCCAATTAGGACTGGGAAACAAACGTTAGCTCGCCTTACAAGAAACACACTCTGCTTTTGAGAAAAGAGCACTCTTCTACTATACTGTGTTTCCTATAGGCCAGAAGAGTGAGCATGCTGAGAACAAAAGAATGTGCTTTCTACACACATGGCCGTATCTAGTTCAATTCTGCTTAGGAAACTGACAAAAACAGTAGATCCTCTTCAGTCCAATACACTGTACATGCTGGGAACAGACGCCAATGCTATTTGCCCTGTGTATGACAATGGGAGGGCAATAGTGACTCTTCTTACCAGAAAACAACTCTTGCTTGTAGGACCAGAAACTGCATGTGATTCAAATCCGTTTAGGACTTGGAAACAAACGCTAGATCACCTTACAAGAAACACACTCTGCTTTTGAGAAAAGAGCACTCTTCTATTCTACTTTGTTTCTTATAGGGCCAGAAGAGTGATTTCTCAGAAGAAAAGAACTGTGCTTCCTACACACACGGGACATATCTAGTTCAACTCTGATTAGGAAACTGACAAGAACAGTAGCTCCTCTTCAGTCCAATACACTGTACTTGCTGGGAACAGAGTCGAGTGCTATTTGCCCTGTGTATGGCAATGGGAGCGCAAAAGTGACTCTTCTTACCAGAAAACAACTCTTGCTCGTACGTCCAGAAACTGCATGTGATTCAACTATATTTAGGACTGGGAAAAAAACGCTAGCTCACCTTTCAAGAAACACACTCTGCTTTTGAGAAAAGAGCTCTCTTCTACTCTACTGTGTTTCCTAAAGGGCCAGAACAGTGAGTTTGCTCAGAACAAAAGAAGTGTGCTTTTTACACACACGGGCTATATCTAGTTCAACTCTGCTTAGGAAACTGACAAGAACATTAGCTCCTCTTCAGTCCAATACACTGTACATGCTGGGAGCAGACGCGAGTGCTATTTGCACTGTGTATGGCAATGGGAGCGCAATAGTGACTCTTCTTACCAGAAAACAACTCTTGCTCGTAGGACCAGAAACTGCATGGGATTCAACTCCGTTTCTGACTGGGAAACAAACACTAGCTAGCCTTACAAGAAACACACTCTGCTTTTGAGAAAAGAGCACTCTTCTACTCTACTGTGTTTCCTATGGGGTCCGAAAAGTGAGCTTGCTCAGAACAAAAGAACTGGGCTTCACACACACGGGCCATATCTAGTTCAACTCTGCTTAGGAAACTGACAAGAACAGTAGCTCCTCTTCTGTCCAATACTCTGTACTTGCTGGGAACAGACGCCAGTGCTATTTGCACTGTGTATGGCAATGGGAGCGCAATAGTGACTCTTCTTACCAGAAAACAACTCTTGCTCCTAGGAACAGAAATTGCATGTGATTCAACTCCATTTAGGACTGGGAAACAAACGCTAGCTCGCCTTATAAGAAACACACTCTGCTTCTGAGAAAAGAGCACTCTTCTACTCTACTGTGTTTCCTATAGGGCCAGAACAGTGAGCTTGCTCAGAACAAAAGGACTGTGCTTCCTACACACACGGGACATATCTAGTTCATCTCTCCTTAGGAAACTGACAAGAACAGTAGCTCCTCTTCAGTCCAATGCACTGTACTTGCTGGGAACAGACGCGAGTGCTATTTGCACTGTGTATGGCAAAAGGAGCACAATAGTGACTTTCCTTACCAGAAAACAACTCTTGCTCATAGGACCAGAAACTGCATGTGATTCAACTCCATTTAGGACTGGGAAACAAACGCTAGTTCGCCTTACAACAAACACACTCTGCTTTTGAGAAAAGAGCACTCTTCTACTCTACTGTGTTTCCTATAGGGCCAGAACAGTGAGCTTGCTCAGAAAAAAAGAACTGTGCATCCTACACAAACGGGCCATATCTAGTTAAACTCTGCTTAGGAAACTGATAAGAACAGTAGATCCTCTTCAGTCCAATATACTGTACATGCTGGGAACAGACACCAGTGCTATTTGCCCTGTGTATGACAATTGGAGCGCAATAGTGACTCTTCTTACCGTAAAACAACTCTTGCTCCTAGGACCAGAAACTGCATGTGATTGAACTCCATTTAGGACTGGGAAACAAACGCTAGCTTGCCTTACAAGAAACACATTCTGCTTTTGAGAAAAGAGCACTCTTCTACTCTACTGTGTTTCTTACAGTGCCAGAACAGTGAGCTTGCTCAGAACAAAAGAAGTGTACTTTTTATACACACGGGCCATATCTATTTCAAGTTTGCTTAGGAAACTGAGAAGAACAGTAGATCCTCTTCAGTCCAATACACTGTACATCCTGGGAACAGACGCGAGTGCCATTTGCCCTGAGTATGGCAAAGGGAGCACAATAGTGACTCTTCTTACCAGAAAACAACTCTTGCTTGTAGGACCAGAAACTGCATGTGATTCAACTCCATTTAGGTCTGGGAAGCAAACACTAGGTCGTCTTACACTAAACACACTCGGCTTTTGAGAAAGGAGCACACTACTACTCTACTGTGTTTCCTATGGGTCCGAACAGTGAGCTTGCTCAGAACAAAAGAACTGTGCTTTTTACACACATGGGCCATATCTAGTTCAACTCTGCTTATGAAACTGACAAGAACAGTATCTCCTCTTCAGTCCAATACATGGTACTTGCTTGGAACAGACGCCAGTGCTATTTGCACTGTGTATGTCAATGGGAGCACAATAGTGACTCTTCTTACCAGAAAACAACTCTTGCTCTTAGGACCAGAAACTGCATGTGATTCAACTCCATTTAGGACTGGAAAACAAACGCTAGCTCACCTTACATGAAACAACTCTGCTTTTGTGAAAAGAGCACTCTTCTACTATACTGTGTCTCCTAAAGGGCCAGAACAGTGAGCTTAATCAAATAAAAGAACTGTGATTCCTACACAAGGGCCATATCTAGTTCAACTCTGTTTAGGAAACTGACAAGAACAGTAGCCTCTCTTCAGTCCAATACACTGTACTTGCTGGGAACAGACGCCAGTGCTATTTGCACTGTGTATGGCAAAGGGAACACAGTAGTGACTTTTTTTACCAGAAAACATCCCTTGCCCATAGGACCAAAAACTGAATGTGATTCAACTCCATTTAGGACTGTGAAATAAACGCTAGCTCGTCTTACAAAAACACACTCTGCTTTTGAGAAAAGAGCACTCTTCTACTCTACTGTGTTTCCTATAGGGCGAGAACAGTGAGCTTGCTCAGAACAAAAGAACTGTGCTTCCTACACACACGGGCTATATCTAGTTCAACTCTGCTTAGGAAACTGACAAGAACAGCAGCTCCTCTTCATTCCAATACACTGTACTTGCTGTGAGCAGAAGCGAGTGCTATTTGCCCTGTGTATGGCAAAGGGAGCACAATAGTGACTCTTCTTTCCAGAAAATAACTCCTGCTCGTAGGACCAGAAACTACATGGAATTGAACTCCTTTTAGGACTGAAAAACAAACGCTAGCTCGCCTTACAAGAAACACACTCTGCTTTTGAGAAAAGAGCACTCTTCTACTCTACTGTGTTTCCTATAGGGCCAGAACTGTGAACTTGCTCAGAACAAAAGAACTGTGCTTCCTACACACACGGGCCATATCTAGTTCAACTCTGCTTAGGAAACTGACAAGAACAGTATCTCCTCTTCTGTACAATACACTGTACTTGCTGGGAACAGACACGAGTGCTATTTGCACTGTGTATGGCAATGGTAGCACAATAGTGACTCTTCTTACCAGAAAACAACTCTTGCTGGTAGGACCAAAAACTGCATGTGATTCAACTCCTTTTAGGACTGGGAAACAAACACTAGCTCGCCGTAAAAGAAACACCCTCTGCTTTTGAGAAAAGAGCCCTCTTCTACTCTACTGTGTTTCCTCTGGTGTCCGAACAGTGAGCTTGCTCAGAACAAAAGAACTGTGCTTCCTACACACACGGGCCATATCTAGTTCAACTCTGCTTAGGAAACTGACAAGAACAGTAGCTCCTCTTCAGTCCAATACACTGTACTTGCTGGAAACAGAGTCGAGTGCTATTTGCCCTGTGTATGGCAATGGGAGCGCAAAAGTGACTCTTCTTACCAGAAAACAACTCTTGCTCGTACGTCCAGAAACTGCATGTGATTCAACTATATTTAGGACTGGGAAAAAAACGCTAGCTCACCTTTCAAGAAACACACTCTGCTTTTGAGAAAAGAGCTCTCTTCTACTCTACTGTGTTTCCTAAAGGGCCAGAACAGTGAGCTTGCTCAGAACAAAAGAAGTGTGCTTCCTACACACACAGGCTATATCTAGTTCAACTCTGCTTAGGAAACTGACAAGAACAGTAGCTCCTCTTCAGTCCAATACACTGTACATGCTGGGAGCAGACGCGAGTGCTATTTGCACTGTGTATGGCAATGGGAGCACAATAGTGACTCTTCTTACCAGAAAACAACTCTTGCCCGTAGGACCAGAAACTGCATGGGATTCAACTCCGTTTCTGACTGGGAAACAAACACTAGCTAGCCTTACAAGAAACACACTCTGCTTTTGATAAAAGAGCACTCTTCTACTCTACTGTTTCCTATGGGGTCCGAAAAGTGAGCTTGCTCAGAACAAAAGAACTGGGCTTCACACCCACGGGCCATATCTAGTTCAACTCTGCTTAGGAAACACAGAAGAACAGTAGATCCTCTTCAGTCCAATACAATGCACATGCTGGGAACAGACGCCAGTGCTATTTACCCTGTGTATGACAATGGGAGCGCAATAGTGACTCTTCTTACCAGAGAACAACTCTTGCTTCTAGGATCAGAAACTGCATGTGATTCAACTCCATTTAGGACTGGGAAACAAACGCTAGCTCGCCTTACAAGAAACACACTCTGCTTTTGAGAAAAGAGCACTCTTCTACTCTACTGTGTTTCCTATGGTGTCCGAACAGTGAGCTTGCAAAGAACAAAAGAACTTTGCTTCCTACACACATGGCCCATATCTAGTTCAACTCTGCTTAGGAAACTTACAAGAACAGTAGCTCCTCTTCTGTCCAATACACTGTACTTGCAAGGAACAGTAGCGATTGTTGTTTGCACTGTGTATGGCAATGGGAGCGCAATAGTGACTATTCTTACCAGAAAACAACTCTTGCTCATAGGACCAGAAACTGCATGTGATTCAACTCCATTTAGGACTGGGAAACAAACGCTAGCTCGCCTTACAAGAAACACACTGTGCTTTTGAGAAAAGAGCACTCTTCTACTCTACTGTGTTTCCTATGGGGTCCGAACAGTGAGCTTGCTCAGAACAAAAGAACTGTGCTTCCTACACACACGGGCCATATCTAGTTCAACTCTGCTTAGGAAACTGACAAGAACAGTAGCTCCTATTCTGTCCAATACACTGTACTTGCAAAGATCAGTAGCGAGTGTTGTTTACACTGTGTATGGCAATGGGAACGCAATAGTGACTCTTTGCACCAGAAAACAACTCTTGCTCATAGGACCAGAAACTGCATGTTATTCAACTCCATTTAGGACTGGGAAACAAACGCTAGCTCACCTTACAAGAAACACACTCTGCTTTTGAGAAAAGAGCACTCTTCTACTCTTCTGTGTTTCCCATAGGGCCAGAACAGTGAGCTTGCTCAGAACAAAAGAACTGTGCTTCCTACACACATGGGCCATATCTAGTTCAACTCTGCTTAGGAAACTGACAAGAACAGTAGCTCCTCTTCAGTCCAATACACTGTACTTGCTGGGAACAGACGTGAGTGCTATTTGCACTGTTTATGGCAAAGGGAGCACAATAGTAACTTTCCTTACCAGAAAACATCCCTTGTTCGTAGGACCAAAAACTGCATGTGATTCAACTCCATTTAGGACTGGGAAACAAACACTAATTCGCCTTAGAAGAAACACACTCTGCTTTTGAGAAAAGAGCACTCTTCTACTCTACTGTGTTTCCTATAGGGCCAGAACAGTGAGCTTGCTCAGAACAAAATAACTGTGCTTCCTACACACACACGCTATTTCTAGTTCAACTCTGCTTAGGAAACTGACAAGAACAGTAGATCCTCTTCAGTCCAATACACTGTACTTGCTGGGAGCAGACGCGAGTGCTATTTGCACTGTGTATGGCAAAGGGAGCACAATAGTGACTTTCCTTACCAGAAAACATCCCTTGCTCGTAGGACCAAAATCTGCATGTGATTCAACTCCATTTAGGACTGGGAAACAAACGATAGCTCACCTTACAAGAAACACACTCTGCTTTAGAGAAAAGAGCACTCTTCTACTCTACTGTGATTCCTATAGGGCCAGGACAGTGAGCTTGCTCAGAACAAAAGAACTGTGCTTCCTACACACACGGGCAATATCTAGTTCAACTCTGCTTAGGAAACTGACAAAAACAGTAGCTCCTCTTCAGTCCATTACACTGTACTTGCAGGTAGCAGACACGAGTCCTATTTGCACTGTGTATGGCAATGGGAGGGCAATAGTGACTCCTCTTACCAGAAAACAAGTCTTACTTATAGGACCAGAAACTGCATGTGATTAAACTCCATTTAGGACTTGGAAACAAATGCTAGTTAGCCTTAGAAGAAACACACTCTGCTTTTGAGAAAAGAGCACTCTTCTACTCTACTGTGTTTCCTATAGGGCCAGAACTGTGAGCTTGCTCAGAACAAAAGAACTGTGCTTCCTACACACGGTCCATATCTAGTTCAACTCTGCTTAGGAAACTGACAAAAACAGTAGATCCTCTTCAGTCCAATACACTGTACATGCTGGGAACAGATGCCAGTGCTATTTGCCCTGTGTATGACAATGGGAGCACAATAGTGACTCTTCTTACCATAAAACAACTTTTGCTCCTAGGACCAAAAACTGCATGTGATTGAACTCCATTTAGGACTGGGAAACAAACGCTGGCTCGCCTTACAAGAAACACATTCTGCTTTTGAGAAAAGAGCACTCTTCTACTCTACTGTGTTTCCTATAGGGCCAGAAGAGTGAGCTTGCTCAGAACAAAAGAAGTGTACTTTCTACACACACGGGCCGTATCTATTTCAAGTTTGTTCAGGAAACTGACAAGAACAGTAGATCCTCTTCAGTCCAATACACTGTACATCCTGGGAACAGACGCGAGTGCTATTTGCCCTGTGTATGGCAATGGGAGCACAATAGTGACTCTTCTTACAAGAAAACAACTCTTGCTCGTAGGACCAGAAACTGCATGTGATTCAACTCCATTTAGGTCTGGGAAGCAAACACTAGGTCGCCTTACACTAAACACACTCGGCTTTTGAGAGAAGAGCACTCTTCTACTCTACTGTGTTTCCTATGGGGTCCGAACAGTGAGCTTGCTCAGAACAAAAGAACTGTGCTTTTTACACACACGGGCCATATCTAGTTCAACTCTGCTTAGGAAACTGACAAGAACAGCATCTCCTCTTCAGTCCAATACACTGTACTTGCTGGGAAAAGACGGCAGTGCTATTTGCACTGTGTATGTCAATGGGAGCGCAATAGTGACTCTTCTTACCAGAAAGCAACTCTTGCTCTTAGGACCAGAAACTGCATGTGATTCAACTCCATTTAGGACTGGGAAACAAACGCTAGCTCACCTTACAAGAAACACAATCTGCTTTTGAGAAAAGAGCACTCTTCTACTCTACTGTGTTTCCTATAGGGCCAGAACAGTGAGCTTGCTCAGAACAAAAGAACTGTGCTTCCTACACTCACGGGCCATATCTAGTTAAACTCTGCTTAGGAAACTGACAATAACAGTATCTTCTCTTCTGTACAATACACTGTACTTGCTGGGAACAGACGCGAATGCTATTTGCACTGTGTATGGCAATGGTAGCTCAATAGTGACTCTTCTTACCAGAAAACAACTCTTGCTCGTAGGACCAGAAACTGCATGTGATTCAACTCCATTTAGGACTGGGAAACAAACGCTAGCTCGCCTTACAAGAAACACACTCTGCTTTTGAATAAAGAGCACTCTTCTACTCTACTGTGTTTCCTATAGGGCCAGAAGAGTGAGCTTGCTCAGAACAAAAGAGCTGTGCTTCTTACACACACGGGCCATATCTAGTTCAACTCTGCTTAGGAAAAAGATAAGAACAGTAGCTCCTCTTCAGTCCAATACACTGTACTTGCTGGGAACAGACGCGAGTGCTATTTGCATTGTGTATGGAAAAGGGAGCACAATAGTGACTTTCCTTACCAGAAAACATACCTTGCTTGTAGGACCAAAAACTGCATGTGATTCAACTCCATTTAGGACTGGGAAACAAACGCTAGCTCTCCTTAAAAGAAACACACTGTGCTTTTGAGAAAAGAGCACTCTTCTACTCTACTGTGTTTCCTATAGGGCCAGAACAGTAGGCTTGCTCAGAAAAAAAGAACTGTGCCTCCTACACACAAGGGCTATATCTAGTTCAACTCTGGTTAGGAAACTGACAAGAACAGTAGTTCCTCTTCAGTCCATTACACTGTACATGCTGGGAAATACGCCAGTGCTATTTGCCCTGTATATGACAAATGGAGCTCAATAATTACTCTTCTTACCAGAAAACATCTCTTGATCCTAGGATCAGAAACTGCATTTGATTCAACTCCTTTAGGACTGGGAAACAAAGGCTAGCACGCCTTACAAGAAACACAATCTGCTTTTCAGAAAAGAGCACTCTTCTACTCTACTGTGTTTCCTATGGGGTCTGAACAGTGAGCTTGCTCAGAACAAAAGAACTGTGTTTCCTACACACACGGGCCATATCTAGTTCAACTCTGCTTAGGAAATTGACAAGAACAGTAGCTCCTCTTCTGTCCTATACAATGTACTTGCTGGCAACAGACGCGAGTGCTATTTGCACTGTGTATGGCAATGGAAGCGCAATAGTGTCTCTTCTTACCAGAAAACAATTCTTGCTCGTAGGACCAGAAACTTCATGTGATTCAACTCCATTTAGGACTGGGAAACAAACGCTAGCTCGCCTTACAAGAAACACACTCTGCTTTTGAGAAAAGAGCACTCTTCTACTATACTGTGTTTCCTATAGGGCCAGAAGAGTGAGCTTGCTCAGAACAAAGGAACTGTGCTTCCTACACAAACAGGCCATATCTAGTTCAACTTTGCTTAGGTAACTGACAAGAACAGTAGATCCTCTTCAGTCCAATACACTGTACATGCTGGGAGCATTCGCGAGAGCTATTTGCACTGTGTATGGCAATGGGAGCACAATAGTGACTCTTATAACCAGAAAACAACTCTTGCTTTTAGGACCAGAAACTGCATGTGATTCAACTCCATTTAGAACTGGGAAACAAAAGCTAGCTCGCCTTACAACAAACACACTCTGCTTTTGAGAAAAGAGCACTCTTCTACTCTCCTGTGTTTTCTATACGGACAGAACAGTGACCTTGCTCAGAACAAAACAACTGTGCTTCCTACACACACGGGCCATATCTAGTTCAACTCTGCTTAGGAAACTGACAAGAACAGTAGATCCTCTTCAGTCCAGTACACTGTATATGCTGGGAACAGACGCCAGTGCTGTTTGCCCTGTGTATGACAATTGGAGCGCAATAGTGACTCTTCTTACCAGAAAACAACTCTTGCTCCTAGGATCAGAAACTGCATGTGATTCAACTCCATTTAGGACTGGGAAACAAACGCTAGCTTGCCTTACAAGAAACACACTCTGCTTTTGAGAAAAGAGCACTCTTCAACTCTACTGTGTTTCATATAGGGCCAGAAAAGTGAGCTTGCTCAGGACAAAAGAACTGTGCTTCCTACACACACGGGCCATATCTAGTTCAATTCTGCTTAGGAAACTGACAAGAACAGTAGCTCCTCTTCTGTCCAATACGCTGTACTTGCTGGGAACAGACGCGAGTGCTATTTGCACTGGGTATGGCAATGGAAGCACAATAGTGACACTTCTTACGAGAAAACAACTCTTGCTCGTAGGACCAGAAACTGCATGTGATTCAATTCCAATTAGGACTTGGAAACAAACGCTAGTTCGCCTTAGAAGAAACACACTCTGCTTTTGAGAAAAGAGCACTCTTCTACTATACTGTGTTTCCTATAGGCCAGTAGAATGAGCATGCTGAGAACAAAAGAATGTGCTTTCTACACACATGTCCGTATCTAGTTCAATTCTGCTTAGGAAACTGACAAAAACAGTAGATCCTCTTCAGTCCAATACACTGTACATGCTGGGAACAGACGCCAATGCTATTTGCCCTGTGTATGACAATGGGAGGGCAATAGTGACCCTTCTTACCAGAAAACAACTCTTGCTTGTAGGACCAGAAACTGCATGTCATTCAAATCCGTTTAGGACTTGGAAACAAACGCTAGATCACCTTACAAGAAACACACTCTGCTTTTGAGAAAAGAGCACTCTTCTATTCTACTTTGTTTCTTATAGGGCCAGAACAGTGAGCTTGCTCAGAACAAAAGAAGTGTGCTTCCTACACACACGGGCTATATCTAGTTCAACTCTGCTTAGGAAACTGACAAGAACATTAGCTCCTCTTCAGTCCAATACACTGTACATGCTGGGAACAGACACGAGTGCTATTTGCACTGTGTATGGCAATGGGAGCGCAATAGTGACTCTTCTTACCAGAAAACAACTCTTGCTCGTAGGACCAGAAACTGCATGGGATTCAACTCCGTTTCTGACTGGGAAACAAACACTAGCTAGCCTTACAAGAAACACACTCTGCTTTTGAGAAAAGAGCACTCTTCTACTATACTGTGTTTCCTATGGGGTCCGAAAAGTGAGCTTGCTCAGAACAAAAGAACTGGGCTTCACAAACACGGGCCATATCTAGTTCAACTCTGCTTAGGAAACTGACAAGAACAGTAGCTCCTCTTCTGTCCAATACTCTGTACTTGCTGTGAACAGACGCCAGTGCTATTTGCACTGTGTATGGCAATGGGAGCGCAATAGTGACTCTTCTTACCAGAAAACAACTCTTGCTCCTAGGAACAGAAACTGCATGTGATTCAACTCCATTTAGGACTGGGAAACAAACGCTAGCTCGCCTTACAAGAAACACACTCTGCTTCTGAGAAAAGAGCACTCTTCTACTCTACTGTGTTTCCTATAGGGCCAGAACAGTGAGCTTGCTCAGAACAAAAGAACTGTGCTTCCTACACACACGGGACATATCTAGTTCATCTCTCCTTAGGAAACTGACAAGAACAGTAGCTCCTCTTCAGTCCATTGCACTGTACTTGCTGGGAACAGACGCGAGTGCTATTTGCACTGTGTATGGCAAAAGGAGCACAATAGTGACTTTCCTTACCAGAAAACAACTCTTGCTCATAGGACCAGAAACTGCATGTGATTCAACTCCATTTAGGACTGGGAAACAAACGCTAGTTCGCCTTACAACAAACACACTCTGCTTTTGAGAAAAGAGCACTCTTCTACTCTACTGTGTTTCCTATAGGGCCAGAACAGTGAGCTTGCTCAGAAAAAAAGAACTGTGCATCCTACACAAACGGGCCATATCTAGTTAAACTCTGCTTAGGAAACTGATAAGAACAGTAGATCCTCTTCAGTCCAATATACTGTACATGCTGGGAACAGACACCAGTGCTATTTGCCCTGTGTATGACAATTGGAGCGCAATAGTGACTCTTCTTACCGTAAAACAACTCTTGCTCCTAGGACCAGAAACTGCATGTGATTGAACTCCATTTAGGACTGGGAAACAAACGCTAGCTTGCCTTACAAGAAACACATTCTGCTTTTGAGAAAAGAGCACTCTTCTACTCTACTGTGTTTCTTATAGGGCCAGAACAGTGAGCTTGCTCAGAACAAAAGAAGTGTACTTTCTACACACACGGGCCATATGTATTTCAAGTTTGCTTAGGAAACTGAGAAGAACAGTAGATCCTCTTCAGTCCAATACACTGTACATCCTGGGAACAGACGCGAGTGCCATTTGCCCTGAGTATGGCAAAGGGAGCACAATAGTGACTCTTCTTACCAGAAAACAACTCTTGCTCGTAGGACCAGAAACTGCATGTGATTCAACTCCATTTAGGTCTGGGAAGCAAACACTAGGTCGCCTTACACTAAACACACTCGGCTTTTGAGAAAGGAGCACACTACTACTCTACTGTGTTTCCTATGGGTCCGAACAGTGAGCTTGCTCAGAACAAAAGAACTGTGCTTTTTACACACATGGGCCATATCTAGTTCAACTCTGCTTATGAAAGTGACAAGAACAGTATCTCCTCTTCAGTCCAATACATGGTACTTGCTGGGAACAGACGCCAGTGCTATTTGCACTGTGTATGTCAATGGGAGCACAATAGTGACTCTTCTTACCAGAAAACAACTCTTGCTCTTAGGACCAGAAACTGCATGTGATTCAACTCCATTTAGGACTGGAAAACAAACGCTAGCTCACCTTACATGAAACAACTCTGCTTTTGTGAAAAGAGCACTCTTCTACTATACTGTGTCTCCTAAAGGGCCAGAACAGTGAGCTTAATCAAATAAAAGAACTGTGATTCCTACACAAGGGCCATATCTAGTTCAACTCTGTTTAGGAAACTGACAAGAACAGTAGCCTCTCTTCAGTCCAATACACTGTACTTGCTGGGAACAGACGCAAGTGCTATTTGCACTGTGTATGGCAAAGGGAACACAGTAGTGACTTTCTTTACCAGAAAACATCCCTTGCCCATAGGACCAAAAACTGAATGTGATTCAACTCCATTTAGGACTGTGAAACAAACGCTAGCTCGTCTTACAAAAACACACTCTGCTTTTGAGAAAAGAGCACTCTTCTACTCTACTGTGTTTCCTATAGGGCGAGAACAGTGAGCTTGCTCAGAACAAAAGAACTGTGCTTCCTACACACACGGGCTATATCTAGTTCAACTCTGCTTAGGAAACTGACAAGAACAGCAGCTCCTCTTCATTCCAATACACTGTACTTGCTGTGAGCAGAAGCGAGTGCTATTTGCCCTGTGTATGGCAAAGGGAGCACAATAGTGACTCTTCTTACCAGAAAAAAACTCTTGCTCGTATGACCAGAAACTGCATGGGATTGAACTCCTTTTAGGACTGAAAAACAAACGCTAGCTCGCCTTACAAGAAACACACTCTGCTTTTGAGAAAAGAGCACTCTTCTACTCTACTGTGTTTCCTATAGGGCCAGAACTGTGAACTTGCTCAGAACAAAAGAACTGTGCTTCCTACACACACGGGCCATATCTAGTTCAACTCTGCTTAGGAAACTGACAAGAACAGTATCTCCTCTTCTGTACAATACACTGTACTTGCTGGGAACAGACACGAGTGCTATTTGCACTGTGTATGGCAATGGTAGCACAATAGTGACTCTTCTTACCAGAAAACAACTCTTACTGGTAGGACCAAAAACTGCATGTGATTCAACTCCTTTTAGGACTGGGAAACAAACACTAGCTCGCCATAAAAGAAACACCCTCTGCTTTTGAGAAAAGAGCCCTCTTCTACTCTCCTGTGTTTCCTCTGGTGTCCGAACAGTGAGCTTGCTCAGAACAAAAGAACTGTGCTTCCTGCACACACGGGCCATATCTAGTTCAACTCTGCTTAGGAAACTGACAAGAACAGTAGCTCCTCTTCAGTCCAATACACTGTACTTGCTGGGAACAGAGTCGAGTGCTATTTGCCCTATGTATGGCAATGGGAGCGCAAAAGTGACTCTTCTTACCAGAAAACAACTCTTGCTCGTACATCCAGAAACTGCATGTGATTCAACTATATTTAGGACTGGGAAAAAAACGCTAGCTCACCTTTCAAGAAACACACTCTGCTTTTGAGAAAAGAGCTCTCTTCTACTCTACTGTGTTTCCTAAAGGGCCAGAACAGTGAGCTTGCTCAGAACAAAAGAAGTGTGCTTCCTACACACACGGGCTATATCTAGTTCAACTCTGCTTAGGAAACTGACAAGAACAGTAGCTCCTCTTCAGTCCAATACACTGTACATGCTGGGAGCAGACGCGAGTGCTATTTGCACTGTGTATGGCAATGGGAGCGCAATAGTGACTCTTCTTACCAGAAAACAACTCTTGCTCGTAGGACCAGAAACTGCATGGGATTCAACTCCGTTTCTGACTGGGAAACAAACACTAGCTAGCCTTACAAGAAACACACTCTGCTTTTGAGAAAAGAGCACTCTTCTACTCTACTGTGTTTCCTATGGGGTCCGAAAAGTGAGCTTGCTCAGAACAAAAGAACTGGGCTTCACACACACGGGCCATATCTAGTTCAAATCTGCTTAGGAAACTGACAAGAACAGTAGCTCCTCTTCTGTCCAATACTCTGTACTTGCTGGGAACAGACGCCAGTGCTATTTGCACTGTGTATGGCAATGAGAGCGCAATAGTGACTCTTCTTACCAGAAAACAACTCTTGCTCCTAGGAACAGAAACTACATGTGATTCAACTCCATTTAGGACTGGGAAACAAACGTTAGCTCGCCTTACAAGAAACACACTCTGCTTCTGAGAAAAGAGCACTCTTCTACTCTACTGTGTTTCCTATAGGGCCAGAACAGTGAGCTTGCTCAGAACAAAAGAACTGTGCTTCCTACACACACGGGACATATCTAGTTCAACTCTGCTTAGGAAACTGACAAGAACAGTAGCTCCTCTTCAGTCCAATGCACTGTACTTGCTGGGAACAGACGCGAGTGCTATTTGCACTGTGTATGGCAAAAGGAGCACAATAGTGACTTTCCTTAATAGAAAACAACTCTTGCTCTTAGGACCAGAAACTGCATGTGATTCAACTCCATTTAGGACTGGGAAACAAATCCTAGTTCGCCTTACAACAAACACACTCTGCTTTGGAGAAAAGAGCAGTCTTCTACTCTATTGTGTTTCCTATAGGGCCAGAACTGTGAGCTTGCTCAGAACAAAAGCACTGTGCTTCCTACACCCACGGGCCATATCTATTTCAAGTTTGCTTAGGAAACTGACAAGAACAGTAGATCCTCTTCAGTCCAATACACTGTACATCTTGGGAACAGACGCGAGTGCTATTTGCCCTGTGTATGGCAAAGGGAGCACAATAGTGACTCTTCTTACCAGAAAACAACTCTTACTTATAGGACCAGAAACTGCATGTGATTCAACTCCATTTAGGACTTGGAAACAAACGCTAGTTCGCCTTAGAAGAAACACACTCTGCTTTGGAGAAAAGAGCACTCTTCTACTCTACTGTGTTTCCTATAGGGCCAGAACTGTGAGCTTGCTCAGAACAAAAGAACTGTGCTTCCTACACACACGGGCCATATCTAGTTCAACTCTGCTTAGGAAACACAGAAGAACAGTAGATCCTCTTCAGTCCAATACACTGCACATGCTGGGAACAGACGCCAGTGCTATTTACCCTGTGTATGACAATGGGAGCGCAATAGTGACTCTTCTTACCAGAGAACAACTCTTGCTTCTAGGATCAGAAACTGCATGTGATTCAACTCCATTTAGGACTGGGAAACAAACGCTAGCTCGCCTTACAAGAAACACACTCTGCTTTTGAGAAAAGAGCACTCTTCTACTCTACTGTGTTTCCTATGGTGTCCGAACAGTGAGCTTGCTCAGAACAAAAGAACTTTGCTTCCTACACACATGGCCCATATCTAGTTCAACTCTGCTTAGGAAACTTACAAGAACAGTAGCTCCTCTTCTGTCCAATACACTGTACTTGCAAGGAACAGTAGCGATTGTTGTTTGCACTGTGTATGGCAATGGGAGCGCAATAGTGACTATTCTTACCAGAAAACAACTCTTGCTCATAGGACCAGAAACTGCATGTGATTCAACTCCATTTAGGACTGGGAAACAAACGCTAGCTTGCCTTACAAGAAACACACTGTGCTTTTGAGAAAAGAGCACTCTTCTACTCTACTGTGTTTCCTAAGGTGGTCCGAACAGTGAGCTTGCTCAGAACAAAAGAACTGTGCTTCCTACACACACGGGCCATATCTAGTTCAACTCTGCTTAGGAAACTGACAAGAACAGTAGCTCCTATTCTGTCCAATACACTGTACTTGCAAAGATCAGTAGCGAGTGTTGTTTACACTGTGTATGGCAATGGGAACGCAATAGTGACTCTTTGCACCAGAAAACAACTCTTGCTCATAGGACCAGAAACTGCATGTTATTCAACTCCATTTAGGACTGGGAAACAAACGCTAGCTCACCTTACAAGAAACACACTCTGCTTTTGAGAAAAGAGCACTCTTCTACTCTTCTGTGTTTCCCATAGGGCCAGAACAGTGAGCTTGCTCAGAACAAAAGAACTGTGCTTCCTACACACATGGGCCATATCTAGTTCAACTCTGCTTAGGAAACTGACAAGAACAGTAGCTCCTCTTCAGTCCAATACACTGTACTTGCTGGGAACAGACGTGAGTGCTATTTGCACTGTTTATGGCAAAGGGAGCACAATAGTAACTTTCCTTACCAGAAAACATCCCTTGTTCGTAGGACCAAAAACTGCATGTGATTCAACTCCATTTAGGACTGGGAAACAAACACTAATTCGCCTTAGAAGAAACACACTCTGCTTTTGAGAAAAGAGCACTCTTCTACTCTACTGTGTTTCCTATAGGGCCAGAACAGTGAGCTTGCTCAGAACAAAATAACTGTGCTTCCTACACACACACGCTATTTCTAGTTCAACTCTGCTTAGGAAACTGACAAGAACAGTAGATCCTCTTCAGTCCAATACACTGTACTTGCTGGGAGCAGACGCGAGTGCTATTTGCACTGTGTATGGCAAAGGGAGCACAATAGTGACTTTCCTTACCAGAAAACATCCCTTGCTCGTAGGACCAAAATCTGCATGTGATTCAACTCCATTTAGGACTGGGAAACAAACGATAGCTCACCTTACAAGAAACACACTCTGCTTTAGAGAAAAGAGCACTCTTCTACTCTACTGTGATTCCTATAGGGCCAGGACAGTGAGCTTGCTCAGAACAAAAGAACTGTGCTTCCTACACACACGGGCAATATCTAGTTCAACTCTGCTTAGGAAACTGACAAAAACAGTAGCTCCTCTTCAGTCCATTACACTGTACTTGCAGGTAGCAGACGCGAGTCCTATTTGTACTGTGTATGGCAATGGGAGGGCAATAGTGACTCCTCTTACCAGAAAACAAGTCTTACTTATAGGACCAGAAACTGCATGTGATTAAACTCCATTTAGGACTTGGAAACAAATGCTAGTTAGCCTTAGAAGAAACACACTCTGCTTTTGAGAAAAGAGCACTCTTCTACTCTACTGTGTTTCCTATAGGGCCAGAAGGGTGAGCTTGCTCAGAACAAAAGAACTGTGCTTCCTACACACGGTCCATATCTAGTTCAACTCTGCTTAGGAAACTGACAAAAACAGTAGATCCTCTTCAGTCCAATACACTGTACATGCTGGGAACAGACACCAGTGCTATTTGCCCTGTGTATGACAATGGGAGCACAATAGTGACTCTTCTTACCATAAAACAACTTTTGCTCCTAGGACCAGAAACTGCATGTGATTGAACTCCATTTAGGACTGGGAAACAAACGCTGGCTCGCCTTACAAGAAACACATTCTGCTTTTGAGAAAAGAGCACTCTTCTACTCTACTGTGTTTCCTATAGGGCCAGAAGAGTGAGCATGCTCAGAACAAAAGAAGTGTACTTTCTACACACACGGGCCGTATCTATTTCAAGTTTGCTCAGGAAACTGACAAGAACAGTAGATCCTCTTCAGTCCAATACACTGTACATCCTGGGAACAGACGCGAGTGCTATTTGCCCTGTGTATGGCAATGGGAGCACAATAGTGACTCTTCTTACAAGAAAACAACTCTTGCTCGTAGGACCAGAAACTGCATGTGATTCAACTCCATTTAGGTGTGGGAAGCAAACACTAGGTCGCCTTACACTAAACACACTCGGCTTTTGAGAGAAGAGCACTCTTCTACTCTACTGTGTTTCCTATGGGGTCCGAACAGTGAGCTTGCTCAGAACAAAAGAACTGTGCTTTTTACACACACGGGCCATATCTAGTTCAACTCTGCTTAGGAAACTGACAAGAACAGCATCACCTCTTCAGTCCAATACACTGTACTTGCTGGGAAAAGACGGCAGTGCTATTTGCACTGTGTATGTCAATGGGAGCGCAATAGTGACTCTTCTTACCAGAAAACAACTCTTGCTCTTAGGACCAGAAACTGCATGTGATACAACTCCATTTAGGACTGGGAAACAAATGCTAGCTCACCTTACAAGAAACACAATCTGCTTTTGAGAAAAGAGCACTCTTCTACTCTACTGTGTTTCCTATAGGGCCAGAACAGTGAGCTTGCTCAGAACAAAAGAACTGTGCTTCCTACACTCACGGGCCATATCTAGTTAAACTCTGCTTAGGAAACTGACAATAACAGTATCTTCTCTTCTGTACAATACACTGTACTTGCTGGGAACAGACGCGAATGCTATTTGCACTGTGTATGGCAATGGTAGCTCAATAGTGACTCTTCTTACCAGAAAACAACTCTTGCTCGTAGGACCAGAAACTGCATGTGATTCAACTCCATTTAGGACTGGGAAACAAACGCTAGCTCGCCTTACAAGAAACACACTCTGCTTTTGAATAAAGAGCACTCATCTACTCTACTGTGTTTCCTATAGGGCCAGAACAGTGAGCTTGCTCAGAACAAAAGAACTGTGCTTCCTACACTCACGGGCCATATCTACTTAAACTCTGCTTAGGAAACTGACAATAACAGTATCTTCTCTTCTGTACAATACACTGTACTTGCTGGAACAGACGCGAGTGCTATTTGCATTGTGTATGGAAAAGGGAGCACAATAGTGACTTTCCTTACCAGAAAACATACCTTGCTTGTAGGACCAAAAACTGCATGTGATTCAACTCCATTTAGGACTGGGAAACAAACGCTAGCTCTCCTTAAAAGAAACACACTGTGCTTTTGAGAAAAGAGCACTCTTCTACTCTACTGTGTTTCCTATAGGGCCAGAACAGTAGGCTTGCTCAGAAAAAAAGAACTGTGCTTCCTACACACAAGGGCTATATCTAGTTCAACTCTGGTTAGGAAACTGACAAGAACAGTAGTTCCTCTTCAGTCCATTACACTGTACATGCTGGGAAATACGCCAGTGCTATTTGCCCTGTGTATGACAAATGGAGCTCAATAATTACTCTTCTTACCAGAAAACAACTCTTGATCCTAGGATCAGAAACTGCATTTGATTCAACTCCTTTTAGGACTGGGAAACAAAGGCTAGCACGCCTTACAAGAAACACAATCTGCTTTTCAGAAAAGAGCACTCTTCTACTCTACTGTGTTTCCTATGGGGTCTGAACAGTGAGCTTGCTCAGAACAAAAGAACTGTGTTTCCTACACACACGGGCCATATCTAGTTCAACTCTGCTTAGGAAATTGACAAGAACAGTAGCTCCTCTTCTGTCCTATACAATGTACTTGCTGGCAACAGACGCGAGTGCTATTTGCACTGTGTATGGCAATGGAAGCGCAATAGTGTCTCTTCTTACCAGAAAACAATTCTTGCTCGTAGGACCAGAAACTTCATGTGATTCAACTCCATTTAGGACTGGGAAACAAACGCTAGCTCGCCTTACAAGAAACACACTCTGCTTTTGAGAAAAGAGCACTCTTCTACTATACTGTGTTTCCTATAGGGCCAGAAGAGTGAGCTTGCTCAGAACAAAGGAACTGTGCTTCCTACACAGACAGGCCATATCTAGTTCAACTTTGCTTAGGTAACTGACAAGAACAGTAGATCCTCTTCAGTCCAATACACTGTACATGCTGGGAGCATTCGCGAGAGCTATTTGCACTGTGTATGGCAATGGGAGCACAATAGTGACTCTTCTTACCAGAAAACAACTCTTGCTTTTAGGACCAGAAACTGCATGTGATTCAACTCCATTTAGAACTGGGAAACAAAAGCTAGCTCGCCTTACAACAAACACACTCTGCTTTTGAGAAAAGAGCACTCTTCTACTCTCCTGTGTTTTCTATACGGACAGAACAGTGACCTTGCTCAGAACAAAACAACTGTGCTTCCTACACACACGGGCCATATCTAGTTCAACTCTGCTTAGGAAACTGACAAGAACAGTAGATCCTCTTCAGTCCAGTACACTGTATATGCTGGGAACAGACGCCAGTGCTGTTTGCCCTGTGTATGACAATTGGAGCGCAATAGTGACTCTTCTTACCAGAAAACAACTCTTGCTCCTAGGATCAGAAACTGCATGTGATTCAACTCCATTTAGGACTGGGAAACAAACGCTAGCTTGCCTTACAAGAAACACACTCTGCTTTTGAGAAAAGAGCACTCTTCAACTCTACTGTGTTTCATATAGGGCCAGAAAAGTGAGCTTGCTCAGGACAAAAGAACTGTGCTTCCTACACACACGGGCCATATCTAGTTCAATTCTGCTTAGGAAACTGACAAGAACAGTAGCTCCTCTTCTGTCCAATACGCTGTACTTGCTGGGAACAGACGCGAGTGCTATTTGCACTGGGTATGGCAATGGAAGCACAATAGTGACACTTCTTACGAGAAAACAACTCTTGCTCGTAGGACCAGAAACTGCATGTGATTCAATTCCAATTAGGACTGGGAAACAAACGTTAGCTCGCCTTACAAGAAACACACTCTGCTTTTGAGAAAAGCGCACTCTTCTACTATACTGTGTTTCCTATAGGCCAGAAGAATGAGCATGCTGAGAACAAAAGAATGTGCTTTCTACACACATGGCCGTATCTAGTTCAATTCTGCTTAGGAAACTGACAAAAACAGTAGATCCTCTTCAGTCCAATACACTGTACATGCTGGGAACAGACGCCAATGCTATTTGCCCTGTGTATGACAATGGGAGGGCAATAGTGACTCTTCTTACCAGAAAACAACTCTTGCTTGTAGGACCAGAAACTGCATGTGATTCAAATCCGTTTAGGACTTGGAAACAAACGCTAGATCACCTTACAAGAAACACACTCTGCTTTTGAGAAAAGAGCACTCTTCTATTCTACTTTGTTTCTTATAGGGCCAGAAGAGTGATTTCTCAGAACAAAAGAACTGTGCTTCCTACACAAACGGGACATATCTAGTTCAACTCTGATTAGGAAACTGACAAGAACAGTAGCTCCTCTTCAGTCCAATACACTGTACTTGCTGGGAACAGAGTCGAGTGCTATTTGCCCTGTGTATGGCAATGGGAGCGCAAAAGTGACTCTTCTTACCAGAAAACAACTCTTGCTCGTACGTCCAGAAACTGCATGTGATTCAACTATATTTAGGACTGGGAAAAAAACGCTAGCTCACCTTTCAAGAAACACACTCTGCTTTTGAGAAAAGAGCTCTCTTCTACTCTACTGTGTTTCCTAAAGGGCCAGAACAGTGAGCTTGCTCAGAACAAAAGAAGTGTGCTTCTTACACACACGGGCCATATCTAGTTCAACTCTGCTTAGGAAACTGACAAGAACATTAGCTCCTCTTCAGTCCAATACACTGTACATGCTGGGAGCAGACGCGAGTGCTATTTGCACTGTGTATGGCAATGGGAGCGCAATAGTGACTCTTCTTACCAGAAAACAACTCTTGCTCGTAGGACGAGAAACTGCATGGGATTCAACTCCGTTTCTGACTGGGAAACAAACACTAGCTAGCCTTACAAGAAACACACTCTGCTTTTGAGAAAAGAGCACTCTTCTACTCTACTGTGTTTCCTATGGGGTCCGAAAAGTGAGTGCTCAGAACAAAAGAACTGGGCTTCACACACACGGGCCACATCTAGTTCAACTCTGCTTAGGAAACTGACAAGAACAGTAGCTCCTCTTCTGTCCAATACTCTGTACTTGCTGGGAACAGACGCCAGTGCTATTTGCACTGTGTATGGCAATGGGAGCGCAATAGTGACTCTTCTTACCAGAAAACAACTCTTGCTCCTAGGAACAGAAACTGCATGTGATTCAACTCCATTTAGGACTGGGAAACAAACGCTAGCTCGCCTTACAAGAAACACACTCTGCTTCTGAGAAAAGAGCACTCTTCTACTCTACTGTGTTTCCTATAGGGCCAGAACAGTGAGCTTGCTCAGAACAAAAGAACTGTGCTTCCTACACACACGGGACATATCTAGTTCATCTCTCCTTAGGAAACTGACAAGAACAGTAGCTCCTCTTCAGTCCAATGCACTGTACTTGCTGGGAACAGACGCGAGTGCTATTTGCACTGTGTATGGCAAAAGGAGCACAATAGTGACTTTCCTTACCAGAAAACAACTCTTGCTCATAGGATCAGAAACTGCATGTGATTCAACTCCATTTAGGACTGGGAAACAAACGCTAGTTCGCCTTACAACAAACACACTCTGCTTTTGAGAAAAGAGCACTCTTCTACTCTACTGAATTTCCTATAGGGCCAGAACAGTGAGCTTGCTCAGAAAAAAAGAACTGTGCATCCTACACAAACGGGCCATATCTAGTTAAACTCTGCTTAGGAAACTGATAAGAACAGTAGATCCTCTTCAGTCCAATATACTGTACATGCTGGGAACAGACACCAGTGCTATTTGCCCTGTGTATGACAATTGGAGCACAATAGTGACTATTCTTACCGTAAAACAACTCTTGCTCCTAGGACCAGAAACTGCATGTGATTGAACTCCATTTAGGACTGGGAAACAAACGCTAGCTTGCCTTACAAGAAACACATTCTGCTTTTGAGAAAAGAGCACTCTTCTACTCTACTGTTTTTCTTATAGGGCCAGAACAGTGAGCTTGCTCAGAACAAAAGAAGTGTACTTTCTACACACACGGGCCATACCTATTTCAAGTTTGCTTAGGAAACTGAGAAGAACAGTAGATCCTCTTCAGTCCAATACACTGTACATCCTGGGAACAGACGCGAGTGCCATTTGCCCTGAGTATGGCAAAGGGAGCACAATAGTGACTCTTCTTACCAGAAAACAACTCTTGCTCGTAGGACCAGAAACTGCATGTGATTCAACTCCATTTAGGTCTGGGAAGCAAACACTAGGTCGCCTTACACTAAACACACTCGGCTTTTGAGAAAGGAGCACACTTCTACTCTACTGTGTTTCCTATGGGGTCCGAACAGTGAGCTTGCTCAGAACAAAAGAACTGTGCTTTTTACACACATGGGCCATATCTAGTTCAACTCTGCTTATGAAAGTGACAAGAACAGTATCTCCTCTTCAGTCCAATACATTGTACTTGCTGGGAACAGACGCCAGTGCAATTTGCACTGTGTATGTCAATGGGAGCGCAATAGTGACTCTTCTTACCAGAAAACAACTCTTGCTCTTAGGACCAGAAACTGCATGTGATTCAACTCCATTTAGGACTGGAAAACAAACGCTAGCTCACCTTACATGAAACACACTCTGCTTTTGAGAAAAGAGCACTCTTCTACTGTACTGTGTATCTTAAAGGGCCAGAACAGTGAGCTTGCTCAAATAAAAGAACTGTGATTCCTACACAAGGGCCATATCTAGTTCAACTCTGTTTAGGAAACTGACAAGAACAGTAGCCTCTCTTCAGTCCAATACACTGTACTTGCTGGGAACCGACGCCAGTGCTATTTGCACTGTGTATGGCAAAGGGAACACAGTAGTGACTTTCTTTACCAGAAAACATCCCTTGCCCATAGGACCAAAAACTGAATGTGATTCAACTCCATTTAGGACTGTGAAACAAACGTTAGCTCGCCATACAAGAAACACACTCTGCTTCTGAGAAAAGAGCACTCTTCTACTCTACTGTGTTTCCTATAGGGCCAGAACAGTGAGCTTGCTCAGAACAAAAGAACTGTGCTTCCTACACACACGGGACATATCTAGTTCAACTCTGCTTAGGAAACTGACAAGAACAGTAGCTCCTCTTCAGTCCAATGCACTGTACTTGCTGGGAACAGACGCGAGTGCTATTTGCACTGTGTATGGCAAAAGGAGCACAATAGTGACTTTCCTTACCAGAAAACAACTCTTGCTCGTAGGACCAGAAACTGCATGTGATTCAACTCCATTTAGGACTAGGAAACAAATCCTAGTTCGCCTTACAACAAACACACTCTGCTTTGGAGAAAAGAGCAGTCTTCTACTCTATTGTGTTTCCTATAGGGCCAGAACTGTGAGCTTGCTCAGAACAAAAGCACTGTGCTTCCTACACCCACGGGCCATATCTATTTCAAGTTTGCTTAGGAAACTGACAAGAACAGTAGATCCTCTTCAGTCCAATACACTGTACATCCTGGGAACAGACGCGAGTGCTATTTGCCCTGTGTATGGCAAAGGGAGCACAATAGTGACTCTTCTTACCAGAAAACAACTCTTGCTTGTAGGACCAGAAACTGCATGTAATTCAACTCCATTTAGGACTGGGAAACAAACGCTAGCTCACCTTACAAGAAACACACTCTGCTTTTGAGAAAAGAGCACTCTTCTACTCTTCTGTGTTTCCTATGGGGTCCGAATAGTGAGCTTGCTCAGAACAAAAGAACTGTGCTACCTGCACACACGGGCCATATCTAGTTCAACTCTGCTTAGGAAACTGACAAGAACAGTAGCTCCTCTTCAGTCCAATACACTGTACTTGCTGGGAACAGACGCGAGTGCTATTTGCACTGTTTAAGGCAAAGGGAACACAATAGTGACTTTCCTTACCAGAAAACATCCCTTGTTCGTAGGACCAAAAACTGCATGTGATTCAACTCCATTTAGGACTGGGAAACAAACAATAGCTCACCTTACAAGAAACACACACTGCTTTAGTGAAAAGAGCACTCTTCTACTCTACTGTGTTTCCTATAAGGCCAGAACAGTGAGCTTGCTCAGAACAAAAGAACTGTGCTTTCTACACACTCGGGCTATATCTAGTTCAACTCTGCTTAGGAAACTGAGAAGAACAGCAGCTCCTCTTCAGTCCAATACACTGTACTTGCTGTGAGCAGAAGCGAGTGCTATTTGCACTGTGTATGGCAATGGTAGCACAATAGTGACTCTTCTTACCAGAAAACAACTCTTGCTGGTAGGACCAAAAACTGCATGTGATTCAACTCCTTTTAGGACTGGGAAACAAACACTAGCTCGCCATAAAAGAAACACCCTCTGCTTTTGAGAAAAGAAGCCTATTCTTCTCTACTGTGTTTCCTCTGGTGTCCGAACAGTGAGCTTGCTCAGAACAAAAGAACTGTGCTTCCTACACACACGGGCCATATCTAGTTCAACTCTGCTTAGGAAACTGACAAGAACAGTAGCTCCTCTTCAGTCCAATACACTGTACTTGCTGGGAACAGAGTCGAGTGCTATTTGCCCTGTGTATGGCAATGGGAGCGCAAAAGTGACTCTTCTTACCAGAAAACAACTCTTGCTCGTACGTCCAGAAACTGCATGTGATTCACCTATATTTAGGACTGGGAAAAAAAACGCTAGCTCACCTTTCAAGAAACACACTCTGCTTTTGAGAAAAGAGCTCTCTTCTACTCTACTGTGTTTCCTAAAGGGCCAGAACAGTGAGCTTGCTCAGAACAAAAGAAGTGTGCTTCCTACACACACGGGCTATATTTAGTTCAACTCTGCTTAGGAAACTGACAAGAACAGTAGCTCCTCTTCAGTCCAATACACTGTACATGCTGGGAGCAGACGCGAGTGCTATTTGCACTGTGTATGGCAATGGGAGCGCAATAGTGACTCTTCTTACCAGAAAACAACTCTTGCTCGTAGGACCAGAAACTGCATGGGATTCAACTCCGTTTCTGACTGGGAAACAAACACTAGCTAGCCTTACAAGAAACACACTCTGCTTTTGAGAAAAGAGCACTCTTCTACTCTACTGTGTTTCCTATGGGGTCCGAAAAGTGAGCTTGCTCAGAACAAAAGAACTGGGCTTCACACACACGGGCCATATCTAGTTCAACTCTGCTTAGGAAACTGACAAGAACAGTAGCTCCTCTTCTGTCCAATACTCTGTACTTGCTGGGAACAGACGCCAGTGCTATTTGCCCTGTGTATGGCAATGGGAGCGCAATAGTGACTCTTCTTACCAGAAAACAACTCTTGCTCCTAGGAACAGAAACTGCATGTGATTCAACTCCATTTAGGACTGGGAAACAAACGTTAGCTCGCCTTACAAGAAACACACTCTGCTTTTCAGAAAAGAGCACTCTTCTACACTACTGTGTTTCCTATAGGGCCAGAACAGTGAGCTTGCTCAGAACAAAAGAACTGTGCTTCCTACACACACGGGACATATCTAGTTCAACTCTGCTTAGGAAACTGACAAGAACAGTAGCTCCTCTTCAGTCCAATTCACTGTACTTGCTGGGAACAGACGCGAGTGCTATTTGCACTGTGTATGGCAAAAGGAGCACAATAGTGACTTTCCTTACCAGAAAACAACTCTTGCTCGTAGGACCAGAAACTGCATGTGATTCAACTCCATTTAGGACTGGGAAACAAATCCTAGTTCGCCTTACAACAAACACACTCTGCTTTGGAGAAAAGAGCAGTCTTCTACTCTATTGTGTTTCCTATAGGGCCAGAACTGTGAGCTTGCTCAGAACAAAAGCACTGTGCTTCCTACACCCACGGGCCATATCTATTTCAAGTTTGCTTAGGAAACTGACAAGAACAGTAGATCCTCTTCAGTCCAATACACTGTACATCCTGGGAACAGACGCGAGTGCTATTTGCCCTGTGTATGGCAAAGGGAGCACAATAGTGACTCTTCTTACCAGAAAACAACTCTTGCTTGTAGGACCAGAAACTGCATGTAATTCAACTCCATTTAGGACTGGGAAACAAACGCTAGCTCACCTTACAAGAAACACACTCTGCTTTTGAGAAAAGAGCACTCTTCTACTCTTCTGTGTTTCCTATGGGGTCCGAATAGTGAGCTTGCTCAGAACAAAAGAACTGTGCTACCTGCACACACGGGCCATATCTAGTTCAACTCTGCTTAGGAAACTGACAAGAACAGTAGCTCCTCTTCAGTCCAATACACTGTACTTGCTGGGAACAGACGCGAGTGCTATTTGCACTGTTTAAGGCAAAGGGAACACAATAGTGACTTTCCTTACCAGAAAACATCCCTTGTTCGTAGGACCAAAAACTGCATGTGATTCAACTCCATTTAGGACTGGGAAACAAACGATAGCTCACCTTACAAGAAACACACACTGCTTTAGTGAAAAGAGCACTCTTCTACTCTACTGTGTTTCCTATAAGACCAGAACAGTGAGCTTGCTCAGAACAAAAGAACTGTGCTTTCTACACACTCGGGGTATATCTAGTTCAACTCTGCTTAGGAAACTGACAAGAACAGCAGCTCCTCTTCATTCCAATACACTGTACTTGCTGTGAGCAGAAGCGAGTGCTATTTGCACTGTGTATGGCAATGGTAGCACAATAGTGACTCTTCTTACCAGAAAACAACTCTTGCTGGTAGGACCAAAAACTGCATGTGATTCAACTCCTTTTAGGACTGGGAAACAAACACTAGCTCGCCATAAAAGAAACACCCTCTGTTTTTGAGAAAAGAGCCCTCTTCTTCTCTACTGTGTTTCCTCTGGTGTCCGAACAGTGAGCTTGCTCAGAACAAAAGAACTGTGCTTCCTACACACACGGGCCATATCTAGTTCAACTCTGCTTAGGAAACTGACAAGAACAGTAGCTCCTCTTCAGTCCAATACACTGTACTTGCTGGGAACAGAGTCGAGTGCTATTTGCCCTGTGTATGGCAATGGGAGCGCAAAAGTGACTCTTCTTACCAGAAAACAACTCTTGCTCGTACGTCCAGAAACTGCATGTGATTCAACTATATTTAGGACTGGGAAAAAAACGCTAGCTCACTTTTCAAGAAACACACTCTGCTTTTGAGAAAAGAGCTCTCTTCTACTCTACTGTGTTTCCTAAAGGGCCAGAACAGTGAGCTTGCTCAGAACAAAAGAAGTGTGCTTCCTACACACACGGGCTATATCTAGTTCAACTCTGCTTAGGAAACTGACAAGAACAGTAGCTCCTCTTCAGTCCAATACACTGTACATGCTGGGAGCAGACGCGAGTGCTATTTGCACTGTGTATGGCAATGGGAGCGCAATAGTGACTCTTCTTACCAGAAAACAACTCTTGCTCGTAGGACCAGAAGCTGCATGGGATTCAACTCCGTTTCTGACTGGGAAACAAACACTAGCTAGCCTTACAAGAAACACACTCTGCTTTTGAGAAAAGAGCACTCTTCTACTCTACTGTGTTTCCTATGGGGTCCGAAAAGTGAGCTTGCTCAGAACAAAAGAACTGGGCTTCACACACACGGGCCATATCTAGTTCAACTCTGCTTAGGAAACTGACAAGAACAGTAGCTCCTCTTCTGTCCAATACTCTGTACTTGCTGGGAACAGACGCCAGTGCTATTTGCACTGTGTATGGCAATGGGAGCGCAATAGTGACTCTTCTTACCAGAAAACAACTCTTGCTCCTAGGAACAGAAACTGCATGTGATTCAACTCCATTTAGGACTGGGAAACAAACGTTAGCTCGCCTTACAAGAAACACACTCTGCTTCTGAGAAAAGAGCACTCTTCTACTCTACTGTGTTTCCTATAGGGCCAGAACAGTGAGCTTGCTCAGAACAAAAGAACTGTGCTTCCTACACACACGGGACATATCTAGTTCAACTCTGCTTAGGAAACTGACAAGAACAGTAGCTCCTCTTCAGTCCAATGCACTGTACTTGCTGGGAACAGACGCGAGTGCTATTTGCACTGTGTATGGCAAAAGGAGCACAATAGTGACTTTCCTTACCAGAAAACAACTCTTGCTCGTAGGACCAGAAACTGCATGTGATTCAACTCCATTTAGGACTGGGAAACAAATCCTAGTTCGCCTTACAACAAACACACTCTGCTTTGGAGAAAAGAGCAGTCTTCTACTCTATTGTGTTTCCTATAGGGCCAGAACTGTGAGCTTGCTCAGAACAAAAGCACTGTGCTTCCTACACCCACAGGCCATATCTATTTCAAGTTTGCTTAGGAAACTGACAAGAACAGTAGATCCTCTTCAGTCCAATACACTGTACATCCTGGGAACAGACGCGAGTGCTATTTGCCCTGTGTATGGCAAAGGGAGCACAATAGTGACTCTTCTTACCAGAAAACAACTCTTGCTTGTAGGACCAGAAACTGCATGTAATTCAACTCCATTTAGGACTGGGAAACAAACGCTAGCTCACCTTACAAGAAACACACTCTGCTTTTGAGAAAAGAGCACTCTTCTACTCTTCTGTGTTTCCTATGGGGTCCGAATAGTGAGCTTGCTCAGAACAAAAGAACTGTGCTACCTGCACACACGGGCCATATCTAGTTCAACTCTGCTTAGGAAACTGACAAGAACAGTAGCTCCTCTTCAGTCCAATACACTGTACTTGCTGGGAACAGACGCGAGTGCTATTTGCACTGTTTAAGGCAAAGGGAACACAATAGTGACTTTCCTTACCAGAAAACATCCCTTGTTCGTAGGACCAAAAACTGCATGTGATTCAACTCCATTTAGGACTGGGAAACAAACGATAGCTCACCTTACAAGAAACACACACTGCTTTAGTGAAAAGAGCACTCTTCTACTCTACTGTGTTTCCTATAAGGCCAGAACAGTGAGCTTGCTCAGAACAAAAGAACTGTGCTTTCTACACACTCGGGCTATATCTAGTTCAACTCTGCTTAGGAAACTGACAAGAACAGTAGCTCCTCTTCTGTCCAATACACTGTACTTGCTGGGAACAGACGAGAGTGCTATTTGCACTGTGTATGGCAATGGTAGCACAATAGTGACTTTCCTTACCAGAAAACATCCCTTGCTCGTAGGACCAAAAAGTGCATGTGATTCAACTCCATTTAGTACTGGGAAACAAACGCTAGTTCGCCTTACAACAAACACACTCTGCTTTTGAGAAAAGAGCATTTTCTACACTACTGGGTTTCCCCTAGGGCCAGAAGAGTGAGCTTGCTCAGAACAAAAGAAGTGTACTTTCTACACACAAGGGCCATATCTATTTCAACTCTGCTTAGGAAACTGACAAGAACAGTAGCTCCTCTTCGGTCCAATACACTGTACTTGCTGGGAACAGACGAGAGTGCTATTTGCACTGTTTATGGCAATGGTTGCACAATAGTGACTTTCCTTACCAGAAAACATCCCTTGCTCGTAGGACCAAAAACTGCATGTGATTCAACTCCATTTAGGACTGGGAAACAAACGCTAGTTCGCCTTACAACAAACACACTCTGCTTTTGAGAAAAGAGCACTCTTCTACACTACTGTTTTTCCTATAGGCCAGAACAGTGAGCTTGCTCAGAAGAAAAGAACTGTGCATCCAACACAAACGGGCCATATCTAGTTAAACTCTGCTTAGGAAACTGACAAGAACAGTAGCTCCTCTTCAGTCCAATACACTGTACTTGCAGGTAGCAGACGCGAGTCCTATTTGCACTGTGTATGGCAATGGGAGCACAATAGTGACTCCTCTTACCAGAAAACAACTCTTACTTATAAGACCAAAAACTGCATGTGATTCAACTCCATTTAGGACTTGGAAACAAACGCTAGTTCGCCTTAGAAGAAACACACTCTGCTTTGGAGAAAAGAGCACTCTTCTACTCTACTGTGTTTCCTATAGGGCCAGAACTGTGAGCTTGCTCAGAAGAAAAGAACTGTGCTTCCTACACACACGGGCCATATCTAGTTCAACTCTGCTTAGGAAACACAGAAGAACAGTAGATCCTCTTCAGTCCAATACACTGCACATGCTGGGAACAGATGCCAGTGCTTTTTACCCTGTGTATGACAATGGGAGCGCAATAGTGACTCTTCTTACCAGAGAACAACTCTTGCTTCTAGGATCAGAAACTGCATGTGATTCAACTCCATTTAGGACTGGGAAACAAAAGCTAGCTCGCCTTACAAGAAACACACTCTGCTTTTGAGAAAAGAGCACTCTTCTACTCTACTGTGTTTCCTATGGTGTCCGAACAGTGAGCTTGCTCAGAACAAAAGAACTGTGCTTCCTACACACACGGCCCATATCTAGTTCAACTCTGCTTAGGAAACTGACAAGAACAGTAGCTCCTCTTCTGTCCAATACACTGTACTTGCAAGGAACAGTAGCGATTGTTGTTTGCACTGTGTATGGCAATGGGAGCGCAATAGTGACTATTCTTACCAGAAAACAACTCTTGCTCATAGGACCAGAAACTGCATGTGATTCAACTCCATTTAGGACTGGGAAATAAACGCTAGCTCGCCTTACAAGAAACACACTGTGCTTTTGAGAAAAGAGCACTCTTCTACTCTACTGTGGTTCCTATGGGGTCCGAACAGTGAGATGCTCAGAACAAAAGAACTGTGCTTCCTACACACACGGGCCATATCTAGTTCAACTCTGCTTAGGAAACTGACAAGAACAGTAGCTCCTATTCTGTCCAATACACTGTACTTGCAAAGATCAGTAGCGAGTGTTGTTTACACTGTGTATGGCAATGGGAACGCAATAGTGACTCTTTGCACCAGAAAACAACTCTTGCTCATAGGACCAGAAACTGCATGTTATTCAACTCCATTTAGGACTGGGAAACAAACGCTAGCTCACCTTACAAGAAACACTCTGCTTTTGAGAAAAGAGCACTCTTCTACTCTTCTGTGTTTCCCATAGGGCCAGAACAGTGAGCTTGCTCAGAACAAAAGAACTGTGCTTCCTACACACATGGGCCATATCTAGTTCAAGTCTGCTTAGGAAACTGACAAGAACAGTAGCTCCTCTTCAGTCCAATACACTGTACTTGCTGGGAACAGACGTGAGTGCTATTTGCACTGTTTATGGCAAAGGGAGCACAATAGTAACTTTCCTTACCAGAAAACATCCCTTGTTCGTAGGACCAAAAACTGCATGTGATTCAACTCCATTTAGGACTGGGAAACAAACGCTAGTTCGCCTTAGAAGAAACACACTCTGCTTTTGAGAAAAGAGCACTCTTCTACTCTACTGTGTTTCCTAAAGGGCCAGAACAGTGAGCTTGCTCAGAACAAAAGAACTGTGCTTCCTACACACACACGCTATTTCTAGTTCAACTCTGCTTAGGAAACTGACAAGAACAGTAGATCCTCTTCAGTCCAATACACTGTACTTGCTGGGAGCAGACGCGAGTGCTATTTGCACTGTGTATGGCAAAGGGAGCACAATAGTGACTTTCCTTACCAGAAAACTTCCCTTGCTCGTAGGACCAAAAACTGCATGGGATTCAACTCCATTTAGGACTGGGAAACAAACGATAGCTCACCTTACAAGAAACACACTCTGCTTTAGAGAAAAGAGCACTCTTCTACTCTACTGTGATTCCTATAGGGCCAGGACAGTGAGCTTGCTCAGAACAAAAGAACTGTGCTTCCTACACACACGGGCAATATCTAGTTCAACTCTGCTTAGGAAACTGACAAGAACAGTAGCTCCTCTTCAGTCCAATACACTGTACTTGCAGGTAGCAGACGCGAGTCCTATTTGCACTGTGTATGGCAATGGGAGGGCAATAGTGACTCCTCTTACCAGAAAACAACTCTTACTTATAGGACCAGAAACTGCATGTGATTAAACTCCATTTAGGACTTGGAAACAAATGCTAGTTAGCCTTAGAAGAAACACACTCTGCTTTTGAGAAAAGAGCACTCTTCTACTCTACTGTGTTTCCTATAGGGCCAGAACTGTGAGCTTGCTCAGAACAAAAGAACTGTGCTTCCTACACACGGTCCATATCTAGTTCAACTCTGCTTAGGAAACTGACAAAAACAGTAGATCCTCTTCAGTCCAATACACTGTACATGCTGAGAACAGACGCCAGTGCTATTTGCCCTGTGTATGACAATGGGAGCACAAAAGTGACTCTTCTTACCATAAAACAACTCTTGCTCCTAGGACCAGAAACTGCATGTGAATGAACTCCATTTAGGACTGGGAAACAAACGCTGGCTCGCCTTACAAGAAACACATTCTGCTTTTGAGAAAAGAGCACTCTTCTACTCTACTGTGTTTCCTATAGGGCCAGAAGAGTGAGCTTGCTCAGAACAAAAGAAGTGTACTTTCTACACACACGGGCCATATCTATTTCAAGTTGGCTCAGGAAACTGACAAGAACAGTAGATCCTCTTCAGTCCAATACACTGTACATCCTGGGAACAGACGCGAGTGCTATTTGCCCTGTGTATGGCAATGGGAGCACAATAGTGACTCTTCTTACCAGAAAACAACTCTTGCTTGTAGGACCAGAAACTGCATGTAATTCAACTCCATTTAGGACTGGGAAACAAACGCTAGTTCACCTTACAAGAAACACACTCTGCTTTTGAGAAAAGAGCACTCTTCTACTCTACTGTGTTTCCTATAAGGCCAGAACAGTGAGCTTGCTCAGAACAAAAGAACTGTGCTTCCTACACACTCGGGCTATATCTAGTTCAACTCTGCTTAGGAAACTGACAAGAACAGTAGCTCCTCTTCTGTCCAATACACTGTACTTGCTGGGAGCAGACGCGAGTGCTATTTGCACTGTTTAAGGCAAAGAGAACACAATAGTGACTTTCCTTACCAGAAAACATCCCTTGCTCGTAGGACCAAAAACTGCATGTGATTCAACTCCATTTAGGATTGGGAAACAAATGATAGCTCACCTTACAAGAAACACACTCTGCTTTAGAGAAAAGAGCACTCTTCTACTCTACTGTGTTTCCTATAAGGCCAGAACAGTGAGCTTGCTCAGAACAAAAGAACTGTGCTTCCTACACACTCGGGCTATATCTAGTTCAACTCTGCTTAGGAAACTGACAAGAACAGTAGCTCCTCTTCAGTCCAATACACTGTACTTGCTGGGAACAGACGCGAGTGCTATTTGCCCTGTGTATGGCAATGGGAGCACAATAGTGACTCTTCTTACCAGAAAACAACTCTTTCTTGTAGGACCAGAAACTGCATGTAATTCAACTCCATTTAGGACTGGGAAACAAACTCTTGCTCACCTTACAAGAAACACACTCTGCTTTTGAGAAAAGAGCACTCTTCTACTCTTCTGTGTTTGCTATGGGGTCCGAACAGTGAGCTTGCTCAGAACAAAAGAACTGTGCTTCCTACACACACTGGCCATATCTAGTTCAACTCTGCTTAGGAAACTGACAAGAAGAGTAGCTCCTCTTCAGTCCAATACACTGTACTTGCTGGGAACAGACGCGAGTGCTATTTGCACTGTTTAAGGCAAAGAGAACACAATAGTGACTTTCCTTAACAGAAAACATCCCTTGCTAGTAGGACCAAAAACTGCATGTGATTCAACTCCATTTAGGACTGGGAAACAAATGATAGCTCACCTTACAAGAAACACACTCTGCTTTAGAGAAAAGAGCACTCTTCTACTCTACTGTGTTTCCTATAAGGCCAGAACAGTGAGCTTGCTCAGAACAAAAGAACTGTGCTTCCTACACACTCGGGCTATATCTAGTTCAACTCTGCTTAGGAAACTGACAAGAACAGTAGCTCCTCTTCTGTCCAATACAATGTACTTGCTGGGAACAAACGAGAGTGCTATTTGCACTGTGTATGGCAATGGGAGCACAATAGTGACTTTCCTTACCAGAAAAAGTCCCTTGCTCGTAGGACCAAAAACTGCATGTGATTCAACTCCATTTAGGACTGGGAAACAAACGCTAGTTCGCCTTACAACAAGCACACTCTGCTTTAGAGAAAAGAGCACTCTTCTACACTACTGTGTTTCCCATAGGGCCAGAACAGTGAGCTTGCTCAGAAGAAAAGAACTGTGCATCCTACACAAACGGGCCATATCTAGTTAAACTCTTCTTAGGAAACTGACAAGAACAGTAGCTCCTCTTCAGTCCAATACACTGTACTTGCAGGTAGCAGACGTGAGTCCTATTTGCACTGTGTATGGCAATGGGAGCACAATAGTGACTCCTCTTACCAGAAAACAACTCTTACTTATAGGACCAGAAACTGCATGTGATTCAACTCCATTTAGGACTTGGAAACAAACGCTAGTTCGCCTTAGAAGAAACACACTCTGCTTTTGAGAAAAGAACACTCTTCTACTCTACTGTGTTTCCTATAGGGCCAAAACTGTGAGCTTGCTCAGAACAAAAGAACTGTGCTTCCTACACACACGGGCCATATCTAGTTCAACTCTGCTTAGGAAACTGACAAGAACAGTAGATCCTCTTCAGTCCAATACACTGTACATGCTGGGAACAGACGCCAGTGCTATTTGCCCTGTGTATGACAAATGGAGCACAATAGTGACTCTTCTTACCATAAAACAACTCTTGCTCCTAGGAACAGAAACTGCATGTGATTGATCTCCATTTAGGACTGGGAAACAAACGCTAGCTCGCCTTACAAGAAACATATTCTGCTTTTGAGAAAAGAGCATTCTTCTACTCTACTGTGTTTCCTATAGGGCCAGAAGAGTGAGCTTTCTCAGAACAAAAGAAGTGTACTTCCTACACACACGGGCCATATCTATTTCAAGTTTGCTTAGGAAACTGACAAGAACAGTAGATCCTCTTCAGTCCAATACACTGTACATCCTGGGAACAGACGCGAGTGCTATTTGCCCTGTGTATGGCAATGGGAGCACAATAGTGACTCTTCTTACCAGAAAACAACTCTTGCTTGTAGGACCAGAAACTGCATGTAATTCAACTCCATTTAGGACTGGGAAACAAACTCTTGCTCACCTTACCAGAAACACACTCTGCTTTTGAGAAAAGAGCACTCTTCTACTCTTCTGTGTTTCCTATGGGGTCCAAACAGTGAGCTTGCTCAGAACAAAAGAACTGTGCTTTCTACACACACGGGCCATATCTAGTTCAACTCTGCTTAGGAAACTGACAACAACAGTAGCTCCTCTTCAGTCCAATACACTGTACTTGCTGGGAACAGACGCGAGTGCTATTTGCACTGTTTAAGGCAAAGAGAACACAATAGTGACTTTCCTTATCAGAAAACATCCCTTGCTAGTAGGACCAAAAACTGCATGTGATTCAACTCCATTTAGGACTGGGAAACAAATGATAGCTCACCTTACAAGAAACACACTCTGCTTTAGAGAAAAGAGCACTCTTCTACTCTACTGTGTTTCCTATAAGGCCAGAACAGTGAGCTTGCTCAGAAGAAAAGAACTGTGCTTCCTACACACTCGTTCTATATCTACTTCAACTCTGCTTAGGAAACTGACAGAACAGTAGCTCCTCTTCTGTCCAATACACTGTACTTGCTGGGAACAGACAAGAGTGCTATTTGCACTGTGTATGGCAATGGTAGCACAATAGTGACTTTCCTTACCAGAAAACATCCCTTGCTCGTAGGTCCAAAAACTGCATGTGATTCAACTCCATTTAGGACTGGGAAACAAACGCTAGTTCGCCTTACAACAAACACACTCTGCTTTTGAGAAAAGAGCACTCTTCTACACTACTGTGTTTCCTATAGGGCCAGAACAGTGAGCTTGCTCAGAAGAAAAGAAGTGTGCATCCTACACAAACGGGCCATATCTAGTTAAACTCAGCTTAGGAAACTGACAAGAACAGTAGCTCCTCTTCAGTCCAATACACTGTACTTGCAGGTAGCAGACGCGAGTCCTATTTGCACTGTGTATGGCAATGGAAGCATAATAGTGACTCCTCTTACCAGAAAACAACTCTTACTTATAGGACCAGAAACTGCATGTGATTCAACTCCATTTAGGACTTGGAAACAAACGCTATTTCGCCTTAGAAGAAACACACTCTGCTTTGGAGAAAAGAGCACTCTTCTACTCTACTGTGTTTCCTATAGGGCCAGAACTGTGAGCTTGCTAAGAACAAAAGAACTGTGCTTCCTACACACACGGGCCATATCTAGTTGAACTCTGCTTAGGAAACACAGAAGTACAGTAGATCCTCTTCAGTCCAATACACTGCACATGCTGGGAACAGACACCAGTGCTATTTACCCTGTGTATTACAATGGGAGCGCAATAGTGACTCTTCTTACCAGAAAACAACTCTTCTTTCTAGGATCAGAAACTGCATGTGATTCAACTCCATTTAGGACTGGGAAACAAACGCTAGCTCGCCTTACAAGAAACACACTCTGCTTTTGAGAAAAGAGCACTCTTCTACTCTACTGTGTTTCGTATGGTGTCCGAACAGTGAGCTTGCTCAGAACAAAAGAACTGTGCTTCCTACACACACGGCCCATATCTAGTTCAACTCTGCTTAGGAAACTGACAAGAACAGTAGCTCCTCTTCTGTCCAATACACTGTACTTACAAGGAACAGTAGCGAGTGTTGTTTGCACTGTGTATGGCAATGGGAGCGCAATAGTGACTCTTCTTACCAGAAAACAACTCTTGCTCATAGGACCACAAACTGCATGTGATTCAATTCCATTTAGGACTGGGAAACAAACACTAGCTCGCCTTACAAGAAACACAATGTGCTTTTGAGAAAAGAGCACTGTTCTACTCTACTGTGTTTCCTATGGGGTCCGAACAGTGAGCTTGCTCAGAACAAAACAACTGTGCTTCCTACACACGGGCCATATCTAGTTCAACTCTGCTTAGGAAACTGACAAGAACAGTCGCTCCTGTTCTGTCCAATACACTGTACTTGCAAAGATCAGTAGCGAGTGTTGTTTGCACTGTGTATGGCAATGGGAGCGCAATAGTGACTCTTTGCACGAGAAAACAACTCTTGCTCATAGGACCAGAAACTGCATGTAATTCAACTCCATTTAGGACTGGGAAACAAACGCTAGCTCACCTTACAAGAAACACACTCTGCTTTTGAGAAAAGAGCACTCTTCTACTCTTCTGTGTTTCCTATGGGGTCCGAACAGTGAGCTTGCTCAGAACAAAAGAACTGTGCTTCCTCCACACACGGGCCATATCTAGTTCAACTCTGCTTAGGAAACTGACAAGAACAGTAGATCCTCTTCAGTCCAATACACTGACTTGCTGGGAACAGACGCGAGTGCTATTTGCACTGTTAAGGCAAAGAGAACACAATAGTGACTTTCCTTACCAGAAAACATCCCTTGCTCGTAGGAACAAAAACTGCATGGGATTCAACTCCATTTAAAACTGGGAAACAAATGATAGCTCACCTTACAAGAAACACACTCTGCTTTAGAGAAAAGTGCACTCTTCTACTCTACTGTGTTTCCTATAAGGCCAGAACAGTGAGCTTGCTCAGAACAAAAGAACTGTGCTTCCTACACACTCGGGCTATATCTAGTTCAACTCTGCTTAGGAAACTGACAAGAACAGTAGCTCCTCTTCTGTCCAATACACTGTACTTGCTGGGAACAGACGAGAGTGCTATTTGCACTGTGTATGGCAATGGTAGCACAATAGTGACTTTCCTTACCAGAAAACATCCATTGCTCGTAGTACCAAAAACTGCATGTGATTCAACTCCATTTAGGACTGGGAAACAAACGCTAGTTCGCCTTACAACAAACACACTCTGCTTTTGAGAAAAGAGCACTCTTCTACACTACTGTGTTTCCTATAGGGCCAGAACAGTGAGCTTGCTCAGAAGAAAAGAACTGTGCATCCTACACAAACGGGCCATATCTAGTTAAACTCTGCTTAGGAAACTGACAAGAACAGTAGCTCCTCTTCAGTCCAATACACTGTACTTGCAGGTAGAGACGCGTGTCCTATTTGCACTGTGTATGGCAATGGGAGCACAATAGTGACTCCTCTTACCAGAAAACAACTCTTACTTATAGGACCAGAAACTGTATGTGATTAAACTCCATTTAGGACTTGGAAACAAACGCTAGTTCGCCTTAGAAGAAACACACTCTGCTTTGGAGAAAAGAGCACTCTTCTACACTACTGTGTTTCCTATAGGGCCAGAACTATGAGCTTGCTCAGAACAAAAGAACTGTGCTTCCTACACGCACGGGACATATCTAGTTCAACTCTGCTTAGGAAACTGACAAGAACAGTAGATCCTCTTCAGTCCAATACACTGTACATGCTGGGAAAAGACGCCAGTGCTATTTGCCCTGTGTATGACAATTGGAGCGCAATAGTGACTCTTCTTACCAGAAAACAACTCTTGCTCGTAGGACCAGAAACTGCATGTGATTCAACTCCATTTAGGACTGGGAAACAAGCGCTAGTTCGCCTTAGAAGAAACACCCTCTGCTTTGGAGAAAAGAGCACTCTTCTACACTACTGTGTTTCCTATTGGGCCAGAAGAGTGAGCTTGCTAAGAAGAAAAGAACTGTGCATCCTACACAAACGGGCCATATCTAGTTAAACTCTGCTTAGGAAACTGACAAGAACAGTAGCTCCTCTTCAGTCCAATACACTGTACTTGCAGGTAGCAGACGTGAGTCCTATTTGCAATGTGTATGGCAATGGGAGCACAATAGTGACTCCTCTTACCAGAAAACAACTCTTACTAATAGGACCTGAATCTGCATGTAATTCAACTCCATTTAGGACTGGGAAACAAACTTTTGCTCACCTTACAAGAAACACACTCTGCTTTTGAGAAAAGAGCACTCTTCTACTCTTCTGTGTTTCCTATGGGGTCCGAACAGTGAGCTTGCTCAGAACAAAAGAACTGTGCTTCCTACACACACGGCCCATATCTAGTTCAACTCTGCTTAGGAAACTGACAAGAACAGTAGCTCCTCTTCTGTCCAATACACTGTACTTGCAAGGAACAGTAGCGATTGTTGTTTGCACTGTGTATGGCAATGGGAACGCAATAGTGACTCTTTGCACCAGAAAACAACTCTTGCTCATAGGACCAGAAACTGCATGTTATTCAACTCCATTTAGGACTGGGAAACAAACGCTAGCTCACCTTACAAGAAACACTCTGCTTTTGAGAAAAGAGCACTCTTCTACTCTTCTGTGTTTCCCATAGGGCCAGAACAGTGAGCTTGCTCAGAACAATAGAACTGTGCTTCCTACACACATGGGCCATATCTAGTTCAAGTCTGCTTAGGAAACTGACAAGAACAGTAGCTCCTCTTCAGTCCAATACACTGTACTTGCTGGGAACAGACGTGAGTGCTATTTGCACTGTTTATGGCAAAGGGAGCACAATAGTAACTTTCCTTACCAGAAAACATCCCTTGTTCGTAGGACCAAAAACTGCATGTGATTCAACTCCATTTAGGACTGGGAAACAAACGCTAGTTCGCCTTACAACAAACACACTCTGCTTTTGAGAAAAGAGCACTCTTCTACTCTACTGTGTTTCCTATAGGGCCAGAACAGTGAGCTTGCTCAGAACAAAAGAACTGTGCTTCCTACACACACACGCTATTTCTAGTTCAACTCTGCTTAGGAAACTGACAAGAACAGTAGATCCTCTTCAGTCCAATACACTGTACTTGCTGGGAGCAGACGCGAGTGCTATTTGCACTGTGTATGGCAAAGGGAGCACAATAGTGACTTTCCTTACCAGAAAACTTCCCTTGCTCGTAGGACCAAAAACTGCATGGGATTCAACTCCATTTAGGACTGGGAAACAAACGATAGCTCACCTTACAAGAAACACACTCTGCTTTAGAGAAAAGAGCACTCTTCTACTCTACTGTGATTCCTATAGGCCCGGACAGTGAGCTTGCTCAGAACAAAAGAACTGTGCTTCCTACACACACGGGCAATATCTAGTTCAACTCTGCTTAGGAAACTGACAAGAACAGTAGCTCCTCTTCAGTCCAATACACTGTACTTGCAGGTAGCAGACGCGAGTCCTATTTGCACTGTGTATGGCAATGGGAGGGCAATAGTGACTCCTCTTACCAGAAAACAACTCTTACTTATAGGACCAGAAACTGCATGTGATTAAACTCCATTTAGGACTTGGAAACAAATGCTAGTTAGCCTTAGAAGAAACACACTCTGCTTTTGAGAAAAGAGCACTCTTCTACTCTACTGTGTTTCCTATAGGGCCAGAACTGTGAGCTTGCTCAGAACAAAAGAACTGTGCTTCCTACACACGGTCCATATCTAGTTCAACTCTGCTTAGGAAACTGACAAAAACAGTAGATCCTCTTCAGTCCAATACACTGTACATGCTGAGAACAGACGCCAGTGCTATTTGCCCTGTGTATGACAATGGGAGCACAAAAGTGACTCTTCTTACCATAAAACAACTCTTGCTCCTAGGACCAGAAACTGCATGTGAATGAACTCCATTTAGGACTGGGAAACAAACGCTGGCTCGCCTTACAAGAAACACATTCTGCTTTTGAGAAAAGAGCACTCTTCTACTCTACTGTGTTTCCTATAGGGCCAGAAGAGTGAGCTTGCTCAGAACAAAAGAAGTGTACTTTCTACACACACGGGCCATATCTATTTCAAGTTGGCTCAGGAAACTGACAAGAACAGTAGATCCTCTTCAGTCCAATACACTGTACATCCTGGGAACAGACGCGAGTGCTATTTGCCCTGTGTATGGCAATGGGAGCACAATAGTGACTCTTCTTACCAGAAAACAACTCTTGCTTGTAGGACCAGAAACTGCATGTAATTCAACTCCATTTAGGACTGGGAAACAAACGCTAGTTCACCTTACAAGAAACACACTCTGCTTTTGAGAAAAGAGCACTCTTCTACTCTACTGTGTTTCCTATTAGGCCAGAACAGTGAGCTTGCTCAGAACAAAAGAACTGTGCTTCCTACACACTCGGGCTATATCTAGTTCAACTCTGCTTAGGAAACTGACAAGAACAGTAGCTCCTCTTCTGTCCAATACACTGTACTTGCTGGGAGCAGACGCGAGTGCTATTTGCACTGTTTAAGGCAAAGAGAACACAATAGTGACTTTCCTTACCAGAAAACATCCCTTGCTCGTAGGACCAAAAACTGCATGTGATTCAACTCCATTTAGGACTGGGAAACAAATGATAGCTCACCTTACAAGAAACACACTCTGCTTTAGAGAAAAGAGCACTCTTCTACTCTACTGTGTTTCCTATAAGGCCAGAACAGTGAGCTTGCTCAGAACAAAAGAACTGTGCTTCCTACACACTCGGGCTATATCTAGTTCAACTCTGCTTAGGAAACTGACAAGAACAGTAGCTCCTCTTCTGTCCAATACACTGTACTTGCTGGGAACAAACGAGAGTGCTATTTGCCCTGTGTATGGCAATGGGAGCACAATAGTGACTTTCCTTACCAGAAAACGTCCCTTGCTCGTAGGACCAAAAACTGCATGTGATTCAACTCCATTTAGGACTGGGAAACAAACGCTAGTTCGCCTTACAACAAACTCACTCTGCTTTGGAGAAAAGAGCACTCTTCTACACTACTGTGTTTTCCATAGGGCCAGAACAGTGAGCTTGCTCAGAAGAAAAGAACTGTGCATCCTACACAAACGGGCCATATCTAGTTAAACTCTGCTTAGGAAACTGACAAGAACAGTAGCTCCTCTTCAGTCCAATACACTGTACTTGCTGGGAACAGACGCGAGTGCTATTTGCCCTGTGTATGGCAATGGGAGCACAATAGTGACTCTTCTTACCAGAAAACAACTCTTTCTTGTAGGACCAGAAACTGCATGTAATTCAACTCCATTTAGGACTGGGAAACAAACTCTTGCTCACCTTACAAGAAACACACTCTGCTTTTGAGAAAAGAGCACTCTTCTACTCTTCTGTGTTTCCTATGGGGTCCGAACAGTGAGCTTGCTCAGAACAAAAGAACTGTGCTTCCTACACACACTGGCCATATCTAGTTCAACTCTGCTTAGGAAACTAACAAGAACAGTAGCTCCTCTTCAGTCCAATGCACTGTACTTGCTGGGAACAGACGCGAGTGCTATTTGCACTGTTTAAGGCAAAGAGAACACAATAGTGACTTTCCTTACCAGAAAACATCCCTTGCTAGTAGGACCAAAAACTGCATGTGATTCAACTCCATTTAGGACTGGGAAACAAATGATAGCTCACCTTACAAGAAACACACTCTGCTTTAGAGAAAAGAGCATTCTTCTACTCTACTGTGTTTCCTATAAGGCCAGAACAGTGAGCTTGCTCAGAACAAAAGAACTGTGCTTCCTACACACTCGGGCTATATCTAGTTCAACTCTGCTTAGGAAACTGACAAGAACAGTAGCTCCTCTTCTGTCCAATACAATATACTTGCTGGGAACAAACGAGAGTGCTATTTGCACTGTGTATGGCAATGGGAGCACAATAGTGACTTTCTTTACCAGAAAAAGTCCCTTGCTCGTAGGACCAAAAACTGCATGTGATTCAACTCCATTTAGGACTGGGAAACAAACGCTAGTTCGCCTTACAACAAACACACTCTGCTTTAGAGAAAAGAGCACTCTTCTACACTACTGTGTTTCCCATAGGGCCAGAACAGTGAGCTTGCTCAGAAGAAAAGAACTGTGCATCCTACACAAACGGGCCATATCTAGTTAAACTCTTCTTAGGAAACTGACAAGAACAGTAGCTCCTCTTCAGTCCAATACACTGTACTTGCAGGTAGCAGACGTGAGTCCTATTTGCACTGTGTATGGCAATGGGAGCACAATAGTGACTCCTCTTACCAGAAAACAACTCTTGCTCATAGGACCAGAAACTGCATGTAATTCAACTCCATTTAGGACTGGGAAACAAACGCTAGCTCACCTTACAAGAAACACACTCTGCTTTTGAGAAAAGAGCACTCTTCTACTCTTCTGTGTTTCCTATGGGGTCCGAACAGTGAGCTTGCTCAGAACAAAAGAACTGTGCTTCCTACACACGGGCCATATCTAGTTCAACTCTGCTTAGGAAACTGACAAGAACAGTAGATCCTCTTCAGTCCAATACACTGTACATGCTGGGAACAGACGCCAGTGCTATTTGCCCTGTGTATGACAAATGGAGCACAATAGTGACTCTTCTTACCATAAAACAACTCTTGCTCCTAGGAACAGAAACTGCATGTGATTGATCTCCATTTAGGACTGGGAAACAAACGCTAGCTCGCCTTACAAGAAACATATTCTGCTTTTGAGAAAAGAGCATTCTTCTACTCTACTGTGTTTCCTATAGGGCCAGAAGAGTGAGCTTTCTCAGAACAAAAGAAGTGTACTTCCTACACACACGGGCCATATCTATTTCAAGTTTGCTTAGGAAACTGACAAGAACAGTAGATCCTCTTCAGTCCAATACACTGTACATCCTGGGAACAGACGCGAGTGCTATTTGCCCTGTGTATGGCAATGGGAGCACAATAGTGACTCTTCTTACCAGAAAACAACTCTTGCTTGTAGGACCAGAAACTGCATGTAATTCAACTCCATTTAGGACTGGGAAACAAACTTTTGCTCACCTTACAAGAAACACACTCTGCTTTTGAGAAAAGAGCACTCTTCTACTCTTCTGTGTTTCCTATGGGGTCCAAACAGTGAGCTTGCTCAGAACAAAAGAACTGTGCTTTCTACACACACGGGCCATATCTAGTTCAACTCTGCTTAGGAAACTGACAACAACAGTAGCTCCTCTTCAGTCCAATACACTGTACTTGCTGGGAACAGACGCGAGTGCTATTTGCACTGTTTAAGGCAAAGAGAACACAATAGTGACTTTCCTTATCAGAAAACATCCCTTGCTAGTAGGACCAAAAACTGCATGTGATTCAACTCCATTTAGGACTGGGAAACAAATGATAGCTCACCTTACAAGAAACACACTCTGCTTTAGAGAAAGAGCACTCTTCTACTCTACTGTGTTTCCTATAAGGCCAGAACAGTGAGCTTGCTCAGAAGAAAAGAACTGTGCTTCCTACACACTCGTTCTATATCTACTTCAACTCTGCTTAGGAAACTGACAGAACAGTAGCTCCTCTTCTGTCCAATACACTGTACTTGCTGGGAACAGACAAGAGTGCTATTTGCACTGTGTATGGCAATGGTAGCACAATAGTGACTTTCCTTACCAGAAAACATCCCTTGCTCGTAGGTCCAAAAACTGCATGTGATTCAACTCCATTTAGGACTGGGAAACAAACGCTAGTTCGCCTTACAACAAACACACTCTGCTTTTGAGAAAAGAGCACTCTTCTACACTACTGTGTTTCCTATAGGGCCAGAACAGTGAGCTTGCTCAGAAGAAAAGAAGTGTGCATCCTACACAAACGGGCCATATCTAGTTAAACTCTGCTTAGGAAACTGACAAGAACAGTAGCTCCTCTTCAGTCCAATACACTGTACTTGCAGGTAGCAGACGCGAGTCCTATTTGCACTGTGTATGGCAATGGAAGCATAATAGTGACTCCTCTTACCAGAAAACAACTCTTACTTATAGGACCAGAAACTGCATGTGATTCAACTCCATTTAGGACTTGGAAACAAACGCTATTTCGCCTTAGAAGAAACACACTCTGCTTTGGAGAAAAGAGCACTCTTCTACTCTACTGTGTTTCCTATAGGGCCAGAACTGTGAGCTTGCTAAGAACAAAAGAACTGTGCTTCCTACACACACGGGCCATATCTAGTTGAACTCTGCTTAGGAAACACAGAAGTACAGTAGATCCTCTTCAGTCCAATACACTGCACATGCTGGGAACAGACACCAGTGCTATTTACCCTGTGTATGACAATGGGAGCGCAATAGTGACTCTTCTTACCAGAAAACAACTCTTCTTTCTAGGATCAGAAACTGCATGTGATTCAACTCCATTTAGGACTGGGAAACAAACGCTAGCTCGCCTTACAAGAAACACACTCTGCTTTTGAGAAAAGAGCACTCTTCTACTCTACTGTGTTTCGTATGGTGTCCGAACAGTGAGCTTGCTCAGAACAAAAGAACTGTGCTTCCTACACACACGGCCCACATCTAGTTCAACTCTGCTTAGGAAACTGACAAGAACAGTAGCTCCTCTTCTGTCCAATACACTGTACTTACAAGGAACAGTAGCGAGTGTTGTTTGCACTGTGTATGGCAATGGGAGCGCAATAGTGACTCTTCTTACCAGAAAACAACTCTTGCTCATAGGACCACAAACTGCATGTGATTCAATTCCATTTAGGACTGGGAAACAAACACTAGCTCGCCTTACAAGAAACACAATGTGCTTTTGAGAAAAGAGCACTGTTCTACTCTACTGTGTTTCCTATGGGGTCCGAACAGTGAGCTTGCTCAGAACAAAACAACTGTGCTTCCTACACACGGGCCATATCTAGTTCAACTCTGCTTAGGAAACTGACAAGAACAGTCGCTCCTGTTCTGTCCAATACACTGTACTTGCAAAGATCAGTAGCGAGTGTTGTTTGCACTGTGTATGGCAATGGGAGCGCAATAGTGACTCTTTGCACGAGAAAACAACTCTTGCTCATAGGACCAGAAACTGCATGTAATTCAACTCCATTTAGGACTGGGAAACAAACGCTAGCTCACCTTACAAGAAACACACTCTGCTTTTGAGAAAAGAGCACTCTTCTACTCTTCTGTGTTTCCTATGGGGTCCGAACAGTGAGCTTGCTCAGAACAAAAGAACTGTGCTTCCTACACACACGGGCCATATCTAGTTCAACTCTGCTTAGGAAACTGACAAGAACAGTAGATCCTCTTCAGTCCAATACACTGTACATGCTGGGAACAGACGCCAGTGCTATTTGCCCTGTGTATGACAAATGGAGCACAATAGTGACTCTTCTTACCATAAAACAACTCTTGCTCCTAGGAACAGAAACTGCATGTGATTGATCTCCATTTAGGACTGGGAAACAAACGCTAGCTCGCCTTACAAGAAACATATTCTGCTTTTGAGAAAAGAGCATTCTTCTACTCTACTGTGTTTCCTATAGGGCCAGAAGAGTGAGCTTTCTCAGAACAAAAGAAGTGTACTTCCTACACACACGGGCCATATCTATTTCAAGTTTGCTTAGGAAACTGACAAGAACAGTAGATCCTCTTCAGTCCAATACACTGTACATCCTGGGAACAGACGCGAGTGCTATTTGCCCTGTGTATGGCAATGGGAGCACAATAGTGACTCTTCTTACCAGAAAACAACTCTTGCTTGTAGGACCAGAAACTGCATGTAATTCAACTCCATTTAGGACTGGGAAACAAACTTTTGCTCACCTTACAAGAAACACACTCTGCTTTTGAGAAAAGAGCACTCTTCTACTCTTCTGTGTTTCCTATGGGGTCCAAACAGTGAGCTTGCTCAGAACAAAAGAACTGTGCTTTCTACACACACGGGCCATATCTAGTTCAACTCTGCTTAGGAAACTGACAACAACAGTAGCTCCTCTTCAGTCCAATACACTGTACTTGCTGGGAACAGACGCGAGTGCTATTTGCACTGTTTAAGGCAAAGAGAACACAATAGTGACTTTCCTTATCAGAAAACATCCCTTGCTAGTAGGACCAAAAACTGCATGTGATTCAACTCCATTTAGGACTGGGAAACAAATGATAGCTCACCTTACAAGAAACACACTCTGCTTTAGAGAAAAGAGCACTCTTCTACTCTACTGTGTTTCCTATAAGGCCAGAACAGTGAGCTTGCTCAGAAGAAAAGAACTGTGCTTCCTACACACTCGTTCTATATCTACTTCAACTCTGCTTAGGAAACTGACAGAACAGTAGCTCCTCTTCTGTCCAATACACTGTACTTGCTGGGAACAGACAAGAGTGCTATTTGTACTGTGTATGGCAATGGTAGCACAATAGTGACTTTCCTTACCAGAAAACATCCCTTGCTCGTAGGTCCAAAAACTGCATGTGATTCAACTCCATTTAGGACTGGGAAACAAACGCTAGTTCGCCTTACAACAAACACACTCTGCTTTTGAGAAAAGAGCACTCTTCTACACTACTGTGTTTCCTATAGGGCCAGAACAGTGAGCTTGCTCAGAAGAAAAGAAGTGTGCATCCTACACAAACGGGCCATATCTAGTTAAACTCTGCTTAGGAAACTGACAAGAACAGTAGCTCCTCTTCAGTCCAATACACTGTACTTGCAGGTAGCAGACGCGAGTCCTATTTGCACTGTGTATGGCAATGGAAGCATAATAGTGACTCCTCTTACCAGAAAACAACTCTTACTTATAGGACCAGAAACTGCATGTGATTCAACTCCATTTAGGACTTGGAAACAAACGCTAGTTCGCCTTAGAAGAAACACACTCTGCTTTGGAGAAAAGAGCACTCTTCTACTCTACTGTGTTTCCTATAGGGCCAGAACTGTGAGCTTGCTAAGAACAAAAGAACTGTGCTTCCTACACACACGGGCCATATCTAGTTGAACTCTGCTTAGGAAACACAGAAGTACAGTAGATCCTCTTCAGTCCAATACACTGCACATGCTGGGAACAGACACCAGTGCTATTTACCCTGTGTATGACAATGGGAGCGCAATAGTGACTCTTCTTACCAGAAAACAACTCTTCTTTCTAGGATCAGAAACTGCATGTGATTCAACTCCATTTAGGACTGGGAAACAAACGCTAGCTCGCCTTACAAGAAACACACTCTGCTTTTGAGAAAAGAGCACTCTTCTACTCTACTGTGTTTCGTATGGTGTCCGAACAGTGAGCTTGCTCAGAACAAAAGAACTGTGCTTCCTACACACACGGCCCATATCTAGTTCAACTCTGCTTAGGAAACTGACAAGAACAGTAGCTCCTCTTCTGTCCAATACACTGTACTTACAAGGAACAGTAGCGAGTGTTGTTTGCACTGTGTATGGCAATGGGAGCGCAATAGTGACTCTTCTTACCAGAAAACAACTCTTGCTCATAGGACCACAAACTGCATGTGATTCAATTCCATTTAGGACTGGGAAACAAACACTAGCTCGCCTTACAAGAAACACAATGTGCTTTTGAGAAAAGAGCACTGTTCTACTCTACTGTGTTTCCTATGGGGTCCGAACAGTGAGCTTGCTCAGAACAAAACAACTGTGCTTCCTACACACGGGCCATATCTAGTTCAACTCTGCTTAGGAAACTGACAAGAACAGTCGCTCCTGTTCTGTCCAATACACTGTACTTGCAAAGATCAGTAGCGAGTGTTGTTTGCACTGTGTATGGCAATGGGAGCGCAATAGTGACTCTTTGCACGAGAAAACAACTCTTGCTCATAGGACCAGAAACTGCATGTAATTCAACTCCATTTAGGACTGGGAAACAAACGCTAGCTCACCTTACAAGAAACACACTCTGCTTTTGAGAAAAGAGCACTCTTCTACTCTTCTGTGTTTCCTATGGGGTCCGAACAGTGAGCTTGCTCAGAACAAAAGAACTGTGCTTCCTACACACACGGGCCATATCTAGTTCAACTCTGCTTAGGAAACTGACAAGAACAGTACATCCTCTTCAGTCCAATACACTGTACATGCTGGGAACAGACGCCAGTGCTATTTGCCCTGTGTATGACAAATGGAGCACAATAGTGACTCTTCTTACCATAAAACAACTCTTGCTCCTAGGAACAGAAACTGCATGTGATTGATCTCCATTTAGGACTGGGAAACAAACGCTCGCTCGCCTTACAAGAAACATATTCTGCTTTTGAGAAAAGAGCATTCTTCTACTCTACTGTGTTTCCTATAGGGCCAGAAGAGTGAGCTTTCTCAGAACAAAAGAAGTGTACTTCCTACACACACGGGCCATATCTATTTCAAGTTTGCTTAGGAAACTGACAAGAACAGTAGATCCTCTTCAGTCCAATACACTGTACATCCTGGGAACAGACGCGAGTGCTATTTGCCCTGTGTATGGCAATGGGAGCACAATAGTGACTCTTCTTACCAGAAAACAACTCTTGCTTGTAGGACCAGAAACTGCATGTAATTCAACTCCATTTAGGACTGGGAAACAAACTTTTGCTCACCTTACAAGAAACACACTCTGCTTTTGAGAAAAGAGCACTCTTCTACTCTTCTCTGTTTCCTATGGGGTCCAAACAGTGAGCTTGCTCAGAACAAAAGAACTGTGCTTTCTACACACACGGGCCATATCTAGTTCAACTCTGCTTAGGAAACTGACAACAACAGTAGCTCCTCTTCAGTCCAATACACTGTACTTGCTGGGAACAGACGCGAGTGCTATTTGCACTGTTTAAGGCAAAGAGAACACAATAGTGACTTTCCTTATCAGAAAACATCCCTTGCTAGTAGGACCAAAAACTGCATGTGATTCAACTCCATTTAGGACTGGGAAACAAATGATAGCTCACCTTACAAGAAACACACTCTGCTTTAGAGAAAAGAGCACTCTTCTACTCTACTGTGTTTCCTATAAGGCCAGAACAGTGAGCTTGCTCAGAAGAAAAGAACTGTGCTTCCTACACACTCGTTCTATATCTACTTCAACTCTGCTTAGGAAACTGACAGAACAGTAGCTCCTCTTCTGTCCAATACACTGTACTTGCTGGGAACAGACAAGAGTGCTATTTGCACTGTGTATGGCAATGGTAGCACAATAGTGACTTTCCTTACCAGAAAACATCCCTTGCTCGTAGGTCCAAAAACTGCATGTGATTCAACTCCATTTAGGACTGGGAAACAAACGCTAGTTCGCCTTACAACAAACACACTCTGCTTTTGAGAAAAGAGCACTCTTCTACACTACTGTGTTTCCTATAGGGCCAGAACAGTGAGCTTGCTCAGAAGAAAAGAAGTGTGCATCCTACACAAACGGGCCATATCTAGTTAAACTCTGCTTAGGAAACTGACAAGAACAGTAGCTCCTCTTCAGTCCAATACACTGTACTTGCAGGTAGCAGACGCGAGTCCTATTTGCACTGTGTATGGCAATGGAAGCATAATAGTGACTCCTCTTCCCAGAAAACAACTCTTACTTATAGGACCAGAAACTGCATGTGATTCAACTCCATTTAGGACTTGGAAACAAACGCTATTTCGCCTTAGAAGAAACACACTCTGCTTTGGAGAAAAGAGCACTCTTCTACTCTACTGTGTTTCCTATAGGGCCAGAACTGTGAGCTTGCTAAGAACAAAAGAACTGTGCTTCCTACACACACGGGCCATATCTAGTTGAACTCTGCTTAGGAAACACAGAAGTACAGTAGATCCTCTTCAGTCCAATACACTGCACATGCTGGGAACAGACACCAGTGCTATTTACCCTGTGTATGACAATGGGAGCGCAATAGTGACTCTTCTTACCAGAAAACAACTCTTCTTTCTAGGATCAGAAACTGCATGTGATTCAACTCCATTTAGGACTGGGAAACAAACGCTAGCTCGCCTTACAAGAAACACACTCTGCTTTTGAGAAAAGAGCACTCTTCTACTCTACTGTGTTTCGTATGGTGTCCGAACAGTGAGCTTGCTCAGAACAAAAGAACTGTGCTTCCTACACACACGGCCCATATCTAGTTCAACTCTGCTTAGGAAACTGACAAGAACAGTAGCTCCTCTTCTGTCCAATACACTGTACTTACAAGGAACAGTAGCGAGTGTTGTTTGCACTGTGTATGGCAATGGGAGCGCAATAGTGACTCTTCTTACCAGAAAACAACTCTTGCTCATAGGACCACAAACTGCATGTGATTCAATTCCATTTAGGACTGGGAAACAAACACTAGCTCGCCTTACAAGAAACACAATGTGCTTTTGAGAAAAGAGCACTGTTCTACTCTACTGTGTTTCCTATGGGGTCCGAACAGTGAGCTTGCTCAGAACAAAACAACTGTGCTTCCTACACACGGGCCATATCTAGTTCAACTCTGCTTAGGAAACTGACAAGAACAGTCGCTCCTGTTCTGTCCAATACACTGTACTTGCAAAGATCAGTAGCGAGTGTTGTTTGCACTGTGTATGGCAATGGGAGCGCAATAGTGACTCTTTGCACGAGAAAACAACTCTTGCTCATAGGACCAGAAACTGCATGTAATTCAACTCCATTTAGGACTGGGAAACAAACGCTAGCTCACCTTACAAGAAACACACTCTGCTTTTGAGAAAAGAGCACTCTTCTACTCTTCTGTGTTTCCTATGGGGTCCGAACAGTGAGCTTGCTCAGAACAAAAGAACTGTGCTTCCTACACACACGGGCCATATCTAGTTCAACTCTGCTTAGGAAACTGACAAGAACAGTAGATCCTCTTCAGTCCAATACACTGACTTGCTGGGAACAGACGCGAGTGCTATTTGCACTGTTTAAGGCAAAGAGAACACAATAGTGACTTTCCTTACCAGAAAACATCCCTTGCTCGTAGGAACAAAAACTGCATGGGATTCAACTCCATTTAAAACTGGGAAACAAATGATAGCTCACCTTACAAGAAACACACTCTGCTTTAGAGAAAAGTGCACTCTTCTACTCTACTGTGTTTCCTATAAGGCCAGAACAGTGAGCTTGCTCAGAACAAAAGAACTGTGCTTCCTACACACTCGGGCTATATCTAGTTCAACTCTGCTTAGGAAACTGACAAGAACAGTAGCTCCTCTTCTGTCCAATACACTGTACTTGCTGGGAACAGACGAGAGTGCTATTTGCACTGTGTATGGCAATGGTAGCACAATAGTGACTTTCCTTACCAGAAAACATCCATTGCTCGTAGTACCAAAAACTGCATGTGATTCAACTCCATTTAGGACTGGGAAACAAACGCTAGTTCGCCTTACAACAAACACACTCTGCTTTTGAGAAAAGAGCACTCTTCTACACTACTGTGTTTCCTATAGGGCCAGAACAGTGAGCTTGCTCAGAAGAAAAGAACTGTGCATCCTACACAAACGGGCCATATCTAGTTAAACTCTGCTTAGGAAACTGACAAGAACAGTAGCTCCTCTTCAGTCCAATACACTGTACTTGCAGGTAGAGACGCGAGTCCTATTTGCACTGTGTATGGCAATGGGAGCACAATAGTGACTCCTCTTACCAGAAAACAACTCTTACTTATAGGACCAGAAACTGTATGTGATTAAACTCCATTTAGGACTTGGAAACAAACGCTAGTTCGCCTTAGAAGAAACACACTCTGCTTTGGAGAAAAGAGCACTCTTCTACACTACTGTGTTTCCTATAGGGCCAGAACTATGAGCTTGCTCAGAACAAAAGAACTGTGCTTCCTACACACACGGGACATATCTAGTTCAACTCTGCTTAGGAAACTGACAAGAACAGTAGATCCTCTTCAGTCCAATACACTGTACATGCTGGGAAAAGACGCCAGTGCTATTTGCCCTGTGTATGACAATTGGAGCGCAATAGTGACTCTTCTTACCAGAAAACAACTCTTGCTCGTAGGACCAGAAACTGCATGTGATTCAACTCCATTTAGGACTGGGAAACAAGCGCTAGTTCGCCTTAGAAGAAACACCCTCTGCTTTGGAGAAAAGAGCACTCTTCTACACTACTGTGTTTCCTATTGGGCCAGAAGAGTGAGCTTGCTAAGAAGAAAAGAACTGTGCATCCTACACAAACGGGCCATATCTAGTTAAACTCTGCTTAGGAAACTGACAAGAACAGTAGCTCCTCTTCAGTCCAATACACTGTACTTGCAGGTAGCAGACGTGAGTCCTATTTGCAATGTGTATGGCAATGGGAGCACAATAGTGACTCCTCTTACCAGAAAACAACTCTTACTAATAGGACCTGAATCTGCATGTAAATCAACTCCATTTAGGACTGGGAAACAAACGCTAGCTCACCTTACAAGAAACACACTCTGCTTTTGAGAAAAGAGCACTCTTCTACTCTTCTGTGTTTCCTATGGGGTCCGAACAGTGAGCTTGCTCAGAACAAAAGAACTGTGCTTCCTACACACACGGGCCATATCTAGTTCAACTCTGCTTAGGAAACTGACAACAACAGTAGCTCCTCTTCAGTCCAGTACACTGTACTTGCTGGGAACAGACGCGAGTGCTATTTGCACTGTTTAAGGCAAAGAGAACACAATAGTGACTTTCCTTACCAGAAAACATCCCTTGCTCGTAGGACCAAAAACTGCATGTGATTCAACTCCATTTAGGACTGGGAAACAAATGATAGCTCACCTTACAAGAAACACACTCTGCTTTAGAGAAAATAGCACTCTTCTACTCTACTGTGTTTCCTATAAGTCCAGAACAGTGAGCTTGCTCAGAACAAAAGAACTGTGCTTCCTACACACTCGGGCTATATCTATTTCAACTCTGCTTAGGAAACTGACAAGAACAGTAGCTCCTCTTCTGTCCAATACACTGTACTTGCTGGGAACAGACGAGAGTGCTATTTGCACTGTGTATGGCAATGGTAGCACAATAGTGACTTTCCTTACCAGAAAACATCCCTTGCTCGTAGGACCAAAAACTGCATGTGATTCAACTCCATTTAGGACTGGGAAACAAACGCTAGTTCGCCTTAGAAGAAACACACTCTGCTTTGGAGAAAAGAGAACTCTTCTACACTACTGTGTTTCCTATAGGGCCAGAACAGTGAGCTTGCTCAGAAGAAAAGAACTGTGCATCCTACACAAACGGGCCATATCTAGTTAAACTCTGCTTAGGAAACTGACAAGAACAGTAGCTCCTCTTCAGTCCAATACACTGTACTTGCAGGTAGCAGACGTGAGTCCTATTTGCACTGTGTATGGCAATGGGAGCACAATAGTGACTCCTCTTACCAGAAAACAACTCTTACTTATAGGACCAGAAACTGTATGTGATTAAACTCCATTTAGGACTTGGAAACAAACGCTAGTTCGCCTTAGAAGAAACACACTCTGCTTTGGAGAAAAGAGCACTCTTCTACACTACTGTGTTTCCTATAGGGCCAGAACTGTGAGCTTGCTCAGAACAAAAGAACTGTGCTTCCTACACACACGGGACATATCTAGTTCAACTCTGCTTAGGAAACTGACAAGAACAGTAGATCCTCTTCAGTCCAATACACTGTACATGCTGGGAACAGACGCCAGTGCTATTTGCCCTGTGTATGACAATTGGAGCGCAATAGTGACTCTTCTTACCAGAAAACAACTCTTGCTCGTAGGACCAGAAACTGCATGTGATTCAACTCCATTTAGGACTGGGAAACAAACGCTAGTTCGCCTTAGAAGAAACACCCTCTGCTTTGGAGAAAAGAGCACTCTTCTACACTACTGTGTTTCCTATTGGGCCAGAAGAGTGAGCTTGCTCAGAAGAAAAGAACTGTGCATCCTACACAAACGGGCCATATCTAGTTAAACTCTGCTTACGAAACTGACAAGAACAGTAGCTCCTCTTCAGTCCAATACACTGTACTTGCAGGTAGCAGACGTGAGTCCTATTTGCAATGTGTATGGCAATGGGAGCACAATAGTGACTCCTCTTACCAGAAAACAACTCTTACTAATAGGACCAGAAACTGCATGTGATTCAACTCCATTTAGGACTTGGAAACAAACGCTAGTTCGCCTTAGAAGAAACACACTCTGCTTTGGAGAAAAGAGCACTCTTCTACTCTACTGTGTTTCCTATAGGGCCAGAACTGTGAGCTTGCTCAGAACAAAAGAACTGTGCTTCCTACACACACGGACCATATCTAGTTCAACTCTGCTTAGGAAACTGACAAGAACAGTAGATCCTCTTCAGTCCAATACACTGTACATGCTGGGAACAGACGCCAGTGCTATTTGCCCTGTGTATGACAATTGGAGCACAATAGTGACTCTTCTTACCATAAAACAACTCTTGCTCCTAGGACCAGAAACTGCATGTGATTGAACTCCATTTAGGACTGGGAAACAAACGCTAGCTCGCCTTACAAGAAACACACTCTGCTTTTGAGAAAAGAGCACTCTTCTACTCGACTGTGTATCCTGTGGGGTCCGAACAGTGAGCTTGCTCAGAACAAAAGAACTGGAGTTCCTACACACACGGGCCATATCTAGTTCAACTCTGCTTAGAAAACTGACAAGAACAGTAGCTCCTCTTCAGTCCAATACACTGTACTTGCTGGGAACAGACGCGAGTGCTATTTGCACTGTGTATGGCAATGGGAGCACAATAGTGACTTTCCTTACCAGAAAATACCTCTTGCTCGTAGGACCAGAAACTGCATGGGATTCAACTCCATTTAGGACTGGGAAACAAACGCTAGCTCGCCTTACAAGAAACACACTCTGCTTTTGAGAAAAGAGCACTCTTCTACTCTACTGTGTTTCCTATGGGGTCCGAACATTGAGCTTGCTCAGAACAAAAGAACTGTGCTTCCTCCACACACGGGCCATATCTAGTTCAACTCTGCTTAGAAAACTGACAAGAACAGTAGCTCCTCTTCAGTCCAATACACTGTACTTGCTGGGAACAGACGCGAGTGCTATTTGCACTGTGTATGGCAATGGGAGCACAATAGTTACTTTCCTTACCAGAAAATACCTCTTGCTCGTAGGACCAGAAACTGCATGGTATTCAACACCATTTAGGACTGGGAAACAAAGGCTAGCTCGCCTTACAAGAAACACTCTCTGTTTTTGAGAAAAGAGCAGTCTTCTACTCTACTGTGTTTCCTATGGGGTCCGAACATTGAGCTTGCTCAGAATAAAAGAACTGTGCTTCCTACACACATGGGCCATATCTAGTTCAACTCTGCTTAGGAAACTGACAAGAACAGTAGCTCCTCTTCAGTCCAATACACTGTACTTGCTGGGAACAGAGGCGAGTGCTATTGGCACTATGTAATGCAATGGGAGTGCAATAGTGACTTTCCTTACCAGAAAACAACTCTTGCTCGTAGGACCAGAAACTGCATGTGATACACCTCCATTTAGGACAGGGAAACAAATGCTAGCTCGCCTTACAAGAAACACACTCTGCTTTTGAGAAAAGAGCACTCTTCTACTCTACTGTGTTTCCTATGGGGTCCGAACAGTGAGCTTTCTCAGAAGAAAAGAACTGTGCATCCTACACAAACGGGCCATATCTAGTTAAACTCTGCTTAGGAAACTGACAAGAACAGTAGCTCCTCTTCAGTCCAATACACTGTACATGCAGGTAGCAGACGTGAGTCCTATTTGCACTGTGTATGGCAATGGGAGCACAATAGTGACTCCTCTTACCAGAAAACAACTCTTACTTATAGGACCAGAAACTGTATGTGATTAAACTCCATTTAGGACTTGGAAACAAACGCTAGTTCGCCTTAGAAGAAACACACTCTGCTTTGGAGAAAAGAGCACTCTTCTACACTACTGTGTTTCCTATAGGGCCAGAACTGTGAGCTTGCTCAGAACAAAAGAACTGTGCTTCCTACACACACGGGACATATCTAGTTCAACTCTGCTTAGGAAACTGACAAGAACAGTAGATCCTCTTCAGTCCAATACACTGTACATGCTGGAAACAGACGCCAGTGCTATTTGCCCTGTGTATGACAATTGGAGCGCAATAGTGACTCTTCTTACCAGAAAACAACTCTTGCTCGTAGGACCAGAAACTGCATGTGATTCAACTCCATTTAGGACTGGGAAACAAACGCTAGTTCGCCTTAGAAGAAACACCCTCTGCTTTGGAGAAAAGAGCACTCTTCTACACTACTGTGTTTCCTATTGGGCCAGAAGAGTGAGCTTGCTCAGAAGAAAAGAACTGTGCATCCTACACAAACGGGCCATATCTAGTTAAACTCTGCTTAGGAAACTGACAAGAACAGTAGCTCCTCTTCAGTCCAATACACTGTACTTGCAGGTAGCAGACGTGAGTCCTATTTGCAATGTGTATGGCAATGGGAGCACAATAGTGACTCCTCTTACCAGAAAACAACTCTTACTAATAGGACCAGAAACTGCATGTGATTCAACTCCATTTAGGACTTGGAAACAAACGCTAGTTCGCCTTAGAAGAAACACACTCTGCTTTGGAGAAAAGAGCACTCTTCTACACTACTGTGTTTCCTATAGGGCCAGAACTGTGAGCTTGCTCAGAACAAAAGAACTGTGCTTCCTACACACACAGACCATATCTAGTTCAACTCTGCTTAGGAAACTGACAAGAACAGTAGATCCTCTTCAGTCCAATACACTGTACATGCTGGGAACAGACGCCAGTGCTATTTGCCCTGTGTATGACAATTGGAGCACAATAGTGACTCTTCTTACCATAAAACAACTCTTGCTCCTAGGACCAGAAACTGCATGTGATTGAACTCCATTTAGGACTGGGAAACAAACGCTAGCTCGCCTTACAAGAAACACACTCTGCTTTTGA